>NC_134471.1:9077787-9152918 GCF_964194025.1 Convolutriloba macropyga | reverse complement strand
TTGTACTCTAGTTAATATATTTTGTGAATTGGTCAACGACTTTCGCTTTTTTCTTCATATTGATCTCCTTTGCTCTCACGCCGGAATAAACTTTGTTGATCAGGAAAATTGATTGTTTGAGTGAACATCACAAGGCTCTGATAACCGAGCGGTTATTTCCTTTGTAGAAATTACAGTATTGGACTCATCTGCGGTTCAAATCCGACCATCGTCGTATGTAATTGCACACGTAAAGAAAATGTAATCTAAGCTACAGGCCCTGAAATAAATGTTTGAAATCTCCCAAAATAAAGTTTTAAGCAAAAATTCCAAATTTTTATAGGTCCAAGAAAGTAAGCGGCCAGCTCGCAACAAACGTGGACTGGGTTATCCAAATTTCGCGGCTCAACAACAATTGATTGAGTTCGCAAAAACTCAGCTAAGAAATTTTGTATTGGCTGGTTTATTTCGAGGACCAGACTTGTATCGTTGTTCCTGCACGCGGTAACTGCGTCTGCCTTGAATTCCCAGAACGATTGCATGTTCAAGTAAGATATTTCGTATTTTCGTTTAGATCATTTTCTCAAAATTAAAAGTTTTGCCCGTCATTGGAAATAGTTTCTTTACAGCCTGAGAGAGTTTTGTCAACATTCGATGGCACAAAAAAATCCAGTAACGAAGTCTTATATCTGGACAGAAAGAGTGCTACAGCTGGGACACGAGGACTTTTGTGAAAGGTTGCTAGGCACAAAGCGTGCGTTCAAATTGAAGATGCTGAAGAAAACAATACTTCGTACCAATAGTTCCGTGAAATGATCCTGATTTCACTGTTTATGAGGATATTGACCAGGTTCTAATGTCTGGGAACATGAGTTCCCAGCGAGCCAAGCGAAAGTTGCAGATACCGTCTGACTCGCAGGAATTTAGAAGTACAGGGTTAATGCCGAACCAAAATGACCCCAATCCTGAGTGTGTTTCAAAAACTTTAAGTGATATAAGGGAGGCGAGCTTTGGTCAAGATGAAACAAATTGTTGTGTCATTAATACAAGCCAGGTAAATGAGCTTTGAAATTTTACTTAGGGATTTAATATTATTGGGACTAAGAGGAAGAGCAAAGTTCCTCTCATATTTAGATTTCCCAAACAGTAGCTGAGAATAAACTCAATGATGCGTCTAAGAAACAGATCTCATCAACACCGGGTTGTAGCAAAAAAGTGAAACGTGGAAAAGCGATAAATCCCGGTGACATGGACACATCGACAACCCGACATGCAGATCGCGAAGCAGCAGAAGCGATCAAAATTGCTGCAGACAAAATAATGGAGGCGGCAACACTAATAGTTAACTGTATGACTGAACTCCGACCTGAGTTAAAAACACTCTCCAACAGAAACTATCGTGAGATACAGATGTCCACGAATGCAGTGAAGCAATTAATAAGTTCAATTACAGTCCAATTAGCAAATCCACTCCTATACAATTAGCTTTTAGTAAGGCTCCATTTTCTATACTTTTTCGTTTAATTGCTCTTGATCGCGTGATCTAAAACTCTCTCTCAATCACAATTTCAAGCAGCTGAAATCAATTGGCGGCAATTTAATACTAAAAATTTAATGAAAACTGCGCCGAAACTGGTGTCATTTTTAATATTAAATCTTAATAGTGGTATTAACCTCTAATGTAGTTATTTGAAGCCCACTATTGAACTTCTTAGTCCAATTTAGACTCCCCTCCCTCCACCCAGACTGAAGCAGGCTTCAATTGATTAGAGCTCCCACTAGTCGTTCGAGAGCAATTCTTCCGACGTTTAGTCGGTTATGTTCGTTTTTTTTTCAAATTAAAGATCTAAAAGTTTTTTTTTACGTCTTTGATCAAATAATGTTTTAGACAGCCGAGGTTTCCAATTTGGGAGTTTGACTACTCCAAAAAGTTATCACGAAAATGGTGAACCCCTACTGATGATAACGAAGGGTCCAGGTAAGGGCTCTGACTTGGCAAATGTTGGAGGGTCAACCCCCAAATTATTGGTCGCAATGCCTGCGAGTATTATGGACGAAAGAGGGACACATGACACACATGCTGTCTCCTAAATTAAAGAAGAAAGAGGGGATGATGGCTCCGACAGAATTCTCAACCACCAGGAAAGAGCTACTGAAAGGTGCGCTTTAGAGTTTTCCGCATGGATCTTAGAAATTGATAGTTGCTGTACAGTTTTGTCTTGCGAGATATTTATGTTAACCAGATTATATCAATTCGTTCTTTACTGTGCAATTTTTTTATTTTAGACCTCTTCAAGCTGAAGTTTGAGGAAAAAAGTGGTTCCCAATGTACGAATTGGCGAAATCAAGCTTGAACAATAGAGGCAACGAGATTCGCTCTAGTGAACGTAAAAGTAATGAGAACAAAGAGAACATGCCAAACGAAACTGGTAGCTTAGTTGCAGAGGAGATGAACGAAGCAGCAGCTGTAAACAAAATCTGAGAAAATTCTGAAAATTGAGAAAAATGCCATTTTCATGTTAAAATATCTGAGTTTTGATTTTCTAAAAAGCAACGTTTCGTTTCAAAACCACAAGAGACCTTGGAAGTCTCCGTTTATTAACCAGATTCAAATGCCTATAGATGAAATGTTTGTTTGTTTTCTTTTCTGTGTATAGTATTAGCCCTCCAAACTTGTTTTACTGTTTGCGCTGTTGTCTCAAATTAATTGGACGTGTTCTTCTTTAGTTGCCGTGCATTTTCGCTTAGCAAGTATTATAATATTTGATGCAAAAAGTTGTTTCCCGATGTTTCTTTTGTCATTCAATTCATTTTTCTCAACCCAAGTTTGACACAAACTAGCTGTGAAGAAATTTTCCAATGGTTTTCTCTTTGTTGTCTTCCTAATGATCTCTACAGACCAAATTTTATATGTTTTTAAGAAAAAGTATGTTACCACGAAAAGTAGACTGGTCAATTTTGGCACAGTGCGATTCCTTTGCAGTGAAAAGACTTTTGGAAACTTTTGATTGACCTGCAATGCAACCTATTCAAACACTGAGGGAAAGCAGTTTTGAACGAAAACTGAGCAGTGATTGTCGATTTAGAGATACATTTTAGGCAATATGTCTGGCATACAAAAAACTTGAGCCATCTTTTAAAATCAGGTACGATAATTATGGTGGCTACAGGCTATTGTATGAAGGAACCGAAATTGTTTGGCCACCAGCAATCTTTAAGCGAAATCCAGTAGGCTTTGTCACTACAGTTCCCGATGGCGTTTTAACGGATCTTTCGCTCACATCATCGGAAAGAACTGGCCAGCAGTTGCATCTCCTTGGTCCTATACGGTTCGTAAACTCTGATTGGAACCCGAACTGTGAGTATGATTTTAGCAGTGACTGTGGCATCGTTCAACTTAGGGTTAAGCGAAAAATGAAACCCGGAGACAACATTTTCGTGAAGTACGGACCAGAATTTTTTTAGTACAACTCTTGTCTCTGCAAGTTTTGTGAGCTCAAGGGAAATGATGACAGAAAGCTTGAGGCGGACCGTATTTTACAAAAAGTATTGCAAATATTTCTGTCAGACACCAAAAATGAAGCTATTTGTGAAATAGAAATGGAAGTTTCAGTCATATCAACACCAAATAGGAAAACAGGAAAGCGAAAACTAAGAGCCAGAGATAAAGTAGAAAGAGTCAATGAGCTGACAAGTAGTCCACTTTGTTTTTGTGAGTCGAGCCCATCTTCACCGCCCCACGACATTGGTAACGTATCGTTGGTTGCAGACCTCAGCCCATTTGAAGGGGATTGCGATAGCGTAGTGGCTGCATCTGTTTGTGTTATTTCGTGAGATGAAGAAAGTGTCGCTAGTAACTCAACTCAAGTGTCTGACCTTTTTAAGTCTTCTGACCAAATTTTTCAATTTCCTGCATTTAACTCTTTGTCAACTATTTCTGATTTATGTTCAGTACGGATGACTGCGAATGGCATTTTCTCTCAGTTTTCTGTTGAGTCGGATGAGTTTGTCGACAAGTTTTCCGATATGTTGTTCGTAGGAAGCGATTTATCGGTTAGAAATGCATCTTTGCTGACCGATTTATTCTGCTCTCATTTCAAACTTTTGGACGAGTGTTCGACTGTTTTACATATCTTGATAAAATCATTTCTTCTCAGTCCAAACAGTTTTCCTTTGGGCTTTTCCTAAGTTTGTAACGCAAAGAAATTGTTCCAGCAAGAGGTACGTGTTTTACGGAAGTCGCCAAGACGGTCATTTTGTGCCTTTTGTTTTCCAACTGCGTGATACAGTTCAAAGGAACCTTGATAAAATTTTGCGTTACGCAGAATTTCGCAAGCAAAACCGCTATAGCGATTTGAACTTTTCTTTGTCATCGCAGTTGAGATGAGACCCCAGGGTGATTTGTTTTTCAATTTGCTTCTTTTCTCAGATGGTGTAAATATTAAGAAGTCAACATTTCGAAAAGAAATTTGGCCCATTTGGATCCAAATTGCCGACTTGCCACCTCGTCAGAGAATGTCAAGAAGTAATATTATTTTAGCAGCTCTTTTTGTTGGTAACGTAACCCCTAACTGGAATGAATTGATTCCAAATATAAAGAGTGAATTGCTATTGTTCCACATTGTTCCACATATAAAGAGTGAAGTATTGAACTAAAACATAATAAAAAGTCGTTCCGAGCTTTCTTCAAAGTTACACTACTTGTTTCCGATTTGGGTGCAAAATGTCACATTTTGAATATGCTCAAGTTCAACAGTTTCTACGGCTGCCATTTTTGCACCGCAGAAGGAAAAACAATCGGAAAAACCCACTCCTATTACCCTTATGGGCAACCAGGACAGATCCGAGAGCGTGATGATAACGATTGTTTTGTGGAATTTGCTCAATCGCTACCTGTTACTAAATCAGTCAACATTGCCGGTGTTAAGGGGGAAAAGTGCCTTCGTTGATTTGATTGAAAGTTGAAAGATAACGGCACCCATTGACTACCTGCACTGCGTTCTTTTCGGTATTTTTCCCGAGGTCCTGAAACTATGCTATAAAACTGTGCCACAAGACAAGAAAATTAAAGTTAATTTTGTCATTTCTTATCTTGGCCGCGGGAGTTGATTGCCTACTCACGAAAAATCCGCTCTCTTGATGAAATGGCCATATTTAAGGCCAACGAAAACTTTAAATGGCTTTTTTATATAAGCCCGCTCGTTTTTCGGCGTTATTTATAATCTTTATAATCATCTGTTGAAAAACTTTATAATCATCTGTTGAATTTGTCTTTCGGTGTGCGTCTGTTGTTAGAGTCAAGCTGTGATTCTTTTACCTTTGATGCTCAACTGTTTCTTGATACATTCTATGAAGAAATAGTCACTGTGCATGGGGGAAACGAACGCATCGAGACTATAAATGTTCACTGCCTACGTCACTTTGTTAACCAGGTGAGACGATTTGCCCCCCTTTACTGTTATTCCGCCATCAGCGTTGAAGCCGCAAATAGAGTTTTTGGCGAAGTTTTTTCATGAGCACACTCAGAATGTGAAATTATTTATCGACGAGTTTTGATGAGACAAAAACTAACACACATTGAGACGCAGGATCCGCATCTGAAGTATCTCATTTCAAAAATCAATTCAGATTTCGAACACAACAATGATGCTTCTATGTCAGATGAGTTTGTGGAGACGAATGCAGTAAAAAGCATGTTTTATCCAGAAGCGGAGTTTTTTAACCGCTTTTTGATCAATGGTTTTTACTTCGACTCTCCTTGTTACAAACGGTCAAAAAACGGAAATTGTTTTGGTTTCATTTTGGAGGAGACAACATGGAATTCTTCGGACAAATACTGTACCTCATCAAGATAAGCGGCCCACCCTACTTTGGGAAGTTCAAGCGAACGTTAATGTTTTTGAAGTTGTGGAAGAGATTGGGCCAGTGAAAGCTTTTTCGTCCGCGTACGTTCAACTGATGACGAGGAGATTGTTGCCCTGCCACTTTTAAAGAAAATTTTCTTGTTTACAGACTTCTCCAAAAACAAAGATCTTTCAGAAACGGAAAAATTTACTGTAAAACTTTGCTCATCTTTTGAACAATCGTAATTTGTAAAATTCCCAATTTTGCTTCACCAATCTCAATTAATTTGCAGAATTTGTTCTGCGTAAAAATTCAATTAATAGCCTCTACTTTTCAGAACTTTGCTCACAACGCATCAAGTTGCTGAAATTGTTCTGCGTAACATTTCAATCAATAGCCTCTACTTCTGCCAATTTTGCCTCACAACGCATCAAGTTGCTGAAATTGTTCTGCGTAAGCATTTCAATTAATATCTTCTACTTTTCCCAATTTTACCTCACAACGCATCAAGTTGCTGAACTTGGTCTGCGTAAGCATTTCAATTAATGGCCTCTACTTTTTCCCAATTTTGCCTCAACGCATCAAGTTGTGGAACTTTTTCTGCGTAAGCATTTCAATTTATAGCCTCTAATTTTGCCAATTATGCCTCACAGCGCATCAAGTTGCTGAACTTGTTCTGTGTAAGCATTTCAAATAAAGGCCTCTACTTTTCACAACTTTGCCTCACAATGCATCAAGTTGCTGAACTTGTTCTGCGTAAGCATTGCAATCAATAGCCTCTCTTTTTGCCAATTTTGCCTCATAACGCAACAAGTTGCTGAACTTGTTCTGCGTAAGCATTTCAATTAATAGCTTCTACTTTTTCCCATTTTTGCCTCAACGCATCAAGTTGTGGAACTGTTTCTGCGTAAGCATTTCACTTTATAGCCTCTAATTTTGCCAATTATGCCTCACAGCGCATCTAGTTGCTGAACTTGTTCTGCGTAAGCATTTCAAATAAAGGCCCCTACTTTTCACAACTTTGCCTCACAATGCATCAAGTTGCTGAACTTGTTCTGCGTAAGCATTGCAATCAATAGCCTCTCTTTTTGCCAATTTTGCCTCATAACGCATCAAGTTGCTGAATTTGTTCTGCGTAAGCATTTCAATTAATAGCTTCTACTTTTTCCCATTTTTGCCTCAACGCATCAAGTTGTGGAACTTTTTCTGCGTAAGCATTTCAATTTATAGCCTCTAATTTTGCCAATTATGCCTCACAGCGCATCAAGTTGCTGAACTTGTTCTATGTAAGCATTTCAAATAAAGGCCTCTACTTTTCACAACTTTGCCTCACAATGCATCAAGTTGCTGAACTTGTTCTGCGTAAGCTTTGCAATCAATAGCCTCTCTTTTTGCCAATTTTGCCTCATAACGCAACAAGTTGCTGAACTTGTTCTGCGTAAGCATTTCAATTAATAGCTTCTACTTTTTCCCATTTTTGCCTCAACGCATCAAGTTGTGGAACTGTTTCTGCGTAAGCATTTCACTTTATAGCCTCTAATTTTGCCAATTATGCCTCACAGCGCATCTAGTTGCTGAACTTGTTCTGCGTAAGCATTTCAAATAAAGGCCCCTACTTTTCACAACTTTGCCTCACAATGCATCAAGTTGCTGAACTTGTTCTGCGTAAGCATTGCAATCAATAGCATCTCTTTTTGCCAATTTTGCCTCATAACGCATCAAGTTGCTGAATTTGTTCTGCGTAAGCATTTCAATTAATAGCTTCTACTTTTTCCCATTTTTGCCTCAACGCATCAAGTTGTGGAACTTTTTCTGCGTAAGCATTTCAATTTATAGCCTCTAATTTTGCCAATTATGCCTCACAGCGCATCAAGTTGCTGAACTTGTTCTATGTAAGCATTTCAAATAAAGGCCTCTACTTTTCACAACTTTGCCTCACAACGCATCAAGTTGCTGAACTTGTTCTGCGTTAGAATTTCAATCAATAGCCTCTCTTTTCGCCAATTTTGCCTCACAACGCATCAAGTTGCTGAACTTGTTCTGCATAAGCATTGCAATTAATAGCCTCTACTTTTGCCAATTTTGCCTCACAACGCATCAAATTGCTGAACTTGTTCTGCGTAAGCATTTCAATTAATAACCTCTACTTTTGCCAATTTTGTCTCACAAAGCATCAAGTTGCTGAATTTGTTCTGCGTAAGCATTTCAATTAATAGCCTCTACTTTTCACAATTTTGCCTCACAACGCATCAAGTTGCTGAACTTTCTGACCTCTAATTTTGCCAGTTTTGCCTCACCACGCATCAAGTTGCTCAACTTGTTCTGCGTAAAAATTCAATCAGTAACCTCTACTTTTCACAATTTTGCCTCACAACGCATCAAGTTGCTGAACTTTCTGAGCGTATGCATTTCAATCAATAGCCTCTAATTTTGCCAGTTTTGCCTCACCACGCATCAAGTTGCTCAACTTGTTCTGCGTAAAAATTCAATCAGTAACCTCTACTTTTACCAATTTTGCCTCACAACGCATCAAGTTGCTGAACTTGTTCTGCGTGAAAATTCAATTAATAACCTCTGTTTTTGCCAATTTTGCCTCACAACGCATCAAGTTGCTGAACTTGTTCTGCGTAAGCATTTCAATTAATAGCCTCTACTTTTCACAATTTTGCCTCACAACGCATCAAGTTGCTGAACTTTCTGAGCGTATGCATTTCAATCAATAGCCTCTAATTTTGCCAGTTTTGCCTCACCACGCATCAAGTTGCTCAACTTGTTCTGCGTAAAAATTCAATCAGTAACCTCTACTTTTGCCAATTTTGCCTCACAACGCATCAAGTTGCTGAACTTGTTCTGCGTAAGCATTTCAACCAATAGCCTCTCTTTTTACCAATTTTGCCTCACAAGGCATCAAGTTGCTGAACTTGTTCTGCGTGAAAATTCAATTAATAACCTCTGTTTTTGCCAATTTTGCCTCACAACGCATCAAGTTGCTGAACTTGTTCTGCGTAAGGATTTCAATTAATAGCCTCTACTTTTCCCAATTTTGCCTAACAACGCATCAAGTTGCTGAACTTGTTCTGCGTAAGCATTTCAATTAATGGCCTCTACTTTTTCCCAATTTTGCCTCAACGCATCAAGTTGTGGAACTTTTTCTGCGTAAGCATTTCAATTTATAGCCTCTAATTTTGCCAATTATATCTCACAGCGCATCAAGTTGCTGAACTTGTTCTGCGTAAGCATTTCAAATAAAGGCCTCTACTTTTCCCAATTTTGCCTCACAATGCATCAAATTGCTGAACTTGTTCTGCGTAAGCATTGCAATCAATAGCCTCTCTTTTTGCCAATTTTGCCTCATAACGCATCAAGTTGCTGAACTTGTTCTGCGTAAGCTTTGCAATTAATAGCCTCTAATTTTGCCAATTTTGCCTCACAACGCATCAGGTTGCTGAACTTGTTCTGCGTAAGAATTTCAATCAATAGCCTCTCTTTTTGCCAATTTTGCCTCACAACGCATCAAGTTGCTGAACTTGTTCTGCGTAAGCATTGCAATTAATAGCCTCTACTTTTGCCAATTTTGCCTCACAAAGCATCAAGTTGCTGAACTTGTTCTGCGTAAGAATTTCAATTAATAGCCTCTACTTTTGCCAATTTTGCCTCACAACGCATCAAGTTGCTGAACTTGTTCTGCGTAAGCATTTCAGTTAATAGCCTCTACTTTTCACAATTTTGCCTCACAACGCATCAAGTTGCTGAACTTTTTATGCGTATGCATTTCAATCAATAGCCTCTGCTTTTGCCAATTTTGCCTCACAACGCATCAAGTTGCTGAACTTGTTCTGCGTAAAAATTCAATCAGTAACCTCTACTTTTGCCGATTTTGCCTCACAACGCATCAAGTTGCTGAACTTGTTCTGCGTAAGCATTTCAATCAATAGCCTCTCCTTTTGCCAATTTTGCCTCACAACGCATCAAGTTGCTGAACTTGTTCGGCGTAAAAATTCAATTAATAACCTCTGTTTTTGCCAATTTTGCCTCACAACGCATCAAGTTGCTGAACTTGTTCTGCGTAAGAACTTCAATTAATAGCCTCTACTTTTCCCAATTTTGCCTAACAACGCATCAAGTTGCTGAACTTGTTCTGCGTAAGCATTGCAATTAATAGCTTCTTGTTACGCACTGACTTTTAGAGTTCTACTCTATTATGTTATTGAGGTAAATTTTAGTAATATTTTGGAATTATTATTGTAATTTTTCAAGGACTTATTTTGATGTTTCACAGTGCGATTTTTAGCGGATATATTTTAAATGAATTTAGCTAGAAACAGCCTTTTACTGAGCGGTTCGGATGTGTGATATATCCACTAGTTGCCTTGGCTTAGAAGTCTTGATAGTCGCAATATTTAATTATAAACAAGTGGACTCAAACTTTAGAGTTTTCAAGAGAATTTCCAGTTCAATCTTTTATTATTATTCTGATAAAAATAAGAGTGAAGTTATTATAATTGAAAGAAAGTTTCAAGTTTTTATCAATTGATTTCTGAGTTGGTTCTCTGATGTTCTGGTGATAGTGGGTTCCGCAGGACTGTGCCTCGAGTTGTATTGGTCCTTCGCAATTATTTACTGATTTTCAAGTTGGGCAATTTCCGGCTTTTGTACGTCTCTTGATGTTTGTTAAGTACATATACAAGTTCCGTATTAGCACCTAATTTATCAGAATATTTACTTCACCAAGTACATAATCTCTCATGAAGTTATTTACTGATTATGTGAATTTATCTTCAAGAAACTCAAAAAAGTAAATATTGAGGCTTTTAGGCACTTGATATGTTTGCTAATAAAACTGTCACTCTGCGGTTGTTTTTCATAAACATAAACAAATTAAGGGTTACAGGCCTAGATGGAAATATTGGCTATATATGGCCTTGAACCTAAGTGAATATCAATTAATATAAAGCACTTAATTATGGATATTTTAAGGAATATCATCACGTAACTATGAGGGACGAAATAGGAGTGTGACACTACCGGACTTTATGAAAATTTGCCATGAAAATTTTGAGAAGGAACTGGGTTTTTACAATTTTTCTATAAAACATATAATCTGCACGAGTATGAGGATAGACACATATTTTTGTTGGAGCCACCCATTTTATGTTTTCTCAGAAAAGAGTTTTGAAACGAGAGCATTTAAGTTAAAGACAATTAAAGAATTTAAGAGAAATAAAGTGTAAGTTGAGATAAGGTTAAAATGAAGAAGGTTAAGACCAGATTAAAGACTTTAAATGAACATTAAAGGTGTTAAGATGCGCTAATTCAGAAGGAAAAGAGTGAAGACATAAGTTAAAGTTAAGGTTAAAAGAATTAGCACTGGAAATAATCATGGTTATTTCGTTGAATAATGGCTCTAAACTTGGAGAAGGAGGACAAGAAGGATACTGGTTGAACGAATGGTTTAAAGCACTGGTTAATTTCTGAAGGTGAACAACTATTTCGAGTATATAAAGCAGTGATTAATTTGACTTAGTGAGTGAATGGATACTTAATATGTTAAAAGAATAATACTTGTCGAACTTATTTAAGACTTTGAAGAACTTAAAGAATACTCTCCTCTCGGGGTTGAGCTTGATTTTGCAGTTCGTCTTCTGTGTTGAATCTGTCAAGGGTGTTCAAGGATAGTGTTGAAGTTGCTGGCATTGAGTTTCGTCGTTGTCGCTTGAGGGTTCCAAGTTCTTCTGGAGAGATGACTGTTTGCGGTTGCTTGAGTTGTTTGGCGAGAGTAGTGACTACTTCTGCTTTCAGATGTTTGGGTACGGAAACTACTGGGTTTAGCGGTACATGGGTTCCATTAAGCTTCTTGAAATTTGGTACCATTCGTCGTACAAAGGCTACTTTATGGTATAAGAACATGAAGAGAATATGTAAGACTAGATTTCCGATAAAGACAATGATTGTTAGCGAAAGAGAAAGTTTGATTGGAAAATATGATTCAAGTTTGTCAATTATTGCTGGCTTAAATGACCTAATTTCAGTGGTAATAGGCTTTGCTATGTCATCTGGTGATTCTGTTGATAACTTTCGATTGGAATAAATAAATTCTGTTTTGACTTTCTTCAGTAAATCAAGATTTGCTTCAGTGCTTGATTCATATTTCGGAAGTTCATTGATGTTTGGAACTGAGTCAATTAAATGTGCAAGTGTATCAGGTAATTTTACATTGATTCTCTTCGCGGGAAGGTACTGACAACTTTGTAAATCAGCTCGAATTTTAATGTGGTCACTGAACATTGTATGTCCACATTTTAATGTGATTAAACAGATGTTACAACCTTTATGAGGAACATTGGTGTGTCGGCCATTTTCGTCCATACCAATCTCACTAAGGGTAAAATCACTTGAAGCTGATGTTAGGAGCCAAACTCTGTATCCAAAGTTCTGTGCTCGTTCTGGGTTGGGTAACACAACCTTCTCTGTGTCACATACTTTCAATGCTGAGATTGTACGGTGAAACTTGAGGGTTGCTATGCACGAGAAGAATCCAAGATGGGTTTACATTGTCTCATGACAGATTCGGTATCGTGGCGATCCAAGACAGTTGTCATACTGAGCTCTCGTCAGTACTGTAGTTTCCATCTGTCCTTCTGAGTTTGCTAAGTACTCTCCCTCTATCACCCATCGTAAGGCGTCTACAGAGTCCTTCTGGGGCATAGGGATTACAATTGCACGATAAACTTCAAACACTGTCTGACTAGAGGCTAGGGGAATGGCTAATGTCAGTAAAAGTCCGTCTTCAACTGTCGAAATCTCTTGTACTAATTTCGCATCGTAGTACGAAAGTATGTCAGTCATGGGTATTGCCAAAGTTAGACAATCTGGGGCGTTCTTTTGGCTATCATGGACTGCGTCAAGGATTTTAATCAAAGACTTTTGAGGTACTAAAGAGATTGGAAGGCGTTTGTCAAGTAAAGTAGAAATTTCATTTATAAAATATTTCGGAAAAAATATAATGCTGCTCGATAACTTTTAATATCTGCATAAAGAGTAAGAAGTAATAAGGCTGCTGTGTCAAAGTTAAAGTTTAATTGTTGCTGTATTGCTTGAATTTCCATGCAGCTTGCAATTGCGTTTAGATTGTGGTCTACAATTGCGAATTGTTCCTCAACTAGTTTCCAGTTTCTGTTCTGGCTTTCTTGCATTTCGTTTTGAACTTTATAAACCTTTGCAAGTTCGTCAGCAACTAGAAAGAATTTCTCATCGGTTTGAGCGCCGATTTCCATGACATAGTCGTTAAGGCTATTAAAACTGTTAGCTAATCGATCGATATTTTCAGCGTTTTGAGACGTTCGCTGGAAAGATCCGAAAATTCCTGTGATTCCACCGCATCCTCCGCTGCTCATTGCTATTCCCGGACCTAAAAGTCCAATTCCAGCTACTGCGGCTGCTATAGCAAGCGGGGCAGCTCTTTTCTGTCAATTTTGGGGGTCCTCATCGACTCTGGTGAGGAGTTTTCAGTCTCGTTCCTTAGTTTAAAGACTTCAATTTCGGCTTCGATTGTTTCGTTGAGGATCTTCGAGTAAAGCCAGTCAACATTGAAGACATCTGTCTGATTCCGATACGTGGTACTGTACGTCATGTTACACAACTCTGACAGTGTTATCCATTTCTTTGAGAGTTCATGAAGTAGAGTCTCTACTTGTTGTCGTATCGTGAAATTGTAACAAGGAAACGTTACTAAAAATTCCGCGTTGATGAACTTCTCAGTGATTAAGATCTTTCCTTCCTTGTGAAAGATTATTCCTTGAGCCAAATCTGCTTCTGTGTTAATCGGAGTATCAAAAGTGGGGCCGAAAAGTACAAGATTCAATATAATTGTAAGTAACATTTTCGTGTTTCAATAATAACAACTATGTTTCAGGACAATCTTCTACTGATTTGGCTCTTCTCGGTGTTTCAACTGGTTCTATTTGGTCTTCCGGTGTTTATTGTTCATTTATTTACTATATTCAGGCTTCTAGTTCTAGTTTTCGCAATATGGCACTTGTTTATATGATGTTTATTTATTTCAGGTGTACTCTACTTTTGGATCATGTGTGTTGATGTGTGTATTTATTGATATTACTACTAAATATGGTGTTTAAACATGTTAAAATGTGGTTATTTGGTTGACTGGTGGGTGTGTGATGTGGGGGATAGTGGTTAGGGGGTCGAATTGTGCAGTCCTTACATGTTTTGTCGAGTTTTTCAGATTATTCTTGCTTTGAAATATGTGCTTCAATATTACTGTCGGCCCGAATAATTTCACTCTGGGATGCTGCAGCAACGGGACCAGGTATGTGACAAGGAACTGGGTTCACCGGTCTCGTCTCATGCACCCAGGGTGTAATATCAATATTAGTTTAACAATAGATAATAGCTTAGACGATGGAGGAGATGGCTGGGATTGGGACGTAATATTATTATTAGTATTCTTATTATTAATCATGTTATTCGGGATTGTTGGGATGTGGAGAAGGAGAAGGAGGGGAAGATGTGTGGGAAGAAGGAGGGATAGGGAAGAGGTTGAAGATCAGGAGGATGAGGGAGGAGTTGAGATGGATGAGACGACAGTATAATTAGTTATTTATATTTATTTATATAACTCATTGACTGACTGTTAGTTGTGTATGTTTAGTTGGAGTTTGAGGTAGTTTGTTTTAATATACTAACTAATGTACTTGGTGCTATTAATATTTAATAAGGTGCTACTAATATCATAGTAATTAGTATATATTCAAACTTGTTTTGAGGGGGGAGTTAAGGATATAAGCAGGGGATAAACGGAAGAATTTGTGAGGCGTAGTGAATAAGTGAATGCTAGTGAAGGGTGTAATCGTGCGTTCAGAGTAATAGCGTGTGTTTTACGGCATGTGTTGTTAACTATTAGCGATTGTTATAGCATGGTATTTAAACTGTTTTTGTGCCAAATTAATCGAATTTTAGTGTGATTTTGAGGCAGTTTATTCACTTTGATGGCATTTATTCAGTTTGGATGAAGCTGAGCGGTACGTGACTCGTTCTACTAAGACAAGGGGTCAGGCCGGTCAGAGTACTAGTGGTGGTGGTACCGTGGCTGAGGATAGCGCCGATGAGAATTGACTAATGTCGGTGCAATTGTATTCATCATTTAGTTTAATTTCATCTATAGGTGAGTTTTTACTTATTATTTGGCAATTGTAGCTTTGATAGTTGGTTTTTACTGTTGGAACTAGAAACTGTGGTGTGCGTGAACACGTGGTAACATTTTAATTGCACTGTGTGACTGTATAATGGCATATTTGTGAAAGTGAGAATTTGGTGACATAACGACTTTTTTTATTTTTGAGCATTAACTTTACTTTACTTGTAAATTATTGATCATAGACTGGTTCTAGTGGTTCT
This sequence comes from Convolutriloba macropyga, assembly GCF_964194025.1. Taxonomy (NCBI): domain Eukaryota; kingdom Metazoa; phylum Xenacoelomorpha; order Acoela; family Convolutidae; genus Convolutriloba; species Convolutriloba macropyga. The sequence continues at coordinate 9,137,681 of NC_134471.1, read as the reverse complement.
AGGTACTTGTTCTGGTTGTTAGCAGCACTTGTGTGTAATTTGAACTGGTTTGGAAGAGTATTTGGTACTAATTTTCACATGTAATTTTTTCGTAATTTTGGTCATTTTTCCACATCAGGACTGGTGTTGCATATATGTGAATTTTTCAATTTTTATTGAACTTTGGGAAAATTTTTTGGTAGACACCGGTGGGGAATAACTATGCTATAAATTCAGGTTTTGAGGCACTTTTTGGTCAATTTCTTCACTAATGTATGAGAAAACGAAAAATGCGAAAATTTGAGGGCTCCAGCGTCACTCAATTTTTAAATTGCTCCAATCGGGCTTAAAATTGGCAGGTCGCTTCAGTGGCTCACGAAACGCTGCAGCGCAAGAATTTGGCGCAATTTGAGCATTTTTCGCAAAGTTATGACTGTTTTCGTGATCTGAACCTGGCTGTTTTTGAATCATCAAATTTAGGTCTAAATAAGTCGTCACTGTTCACACATTATTGCTATTGGATGGTTAAAATGGTACTGCCTGTGCTTGATACGAATGTATATTACTGAATTATAGGGTTTGAAGCTATTTATCGGGTCAGAACATTGATTTTTAAGTCCAAAATGCTAATTTTCAGGCACGATCTTTCCACTATTTGAGATTTTTCGAGACATGTGTCAGTTTGGTGATTCTCTAGTGGCCTAAATCAAGTGCTAACTGTTAGTACTGATATCTGTGGGTATCAGGTGTAGCATTTTGGTAGCTTTGGAGTTGATTAACTTAGGTTTTGTGCCGGTTTTTCTGTGAAATTTACTAGATTTTTACTTGTGAAGCGTCATGTTTGGTGCATAGGTTGACATAGATTGAAGATGATTGATTTTTAACGACGGTAATTATGGTTCATACTAGTGAGTACTATGTTGGTAGCAGCTATTGGTGCAGTTTGATGCATGATTTGACTTAAATATGTTGAGTTTTTCACTTTAGAATTTCGGACTAAATTTGTTCAAATATGTGCAATATTTGAATTTTTCACTTTTTTCAACATTTATGAATTTCTGTGCAATTGTATTGATTTATTAGGCTTGGACAACTACTGGGGAGACTGAATATTGGATATGGGCTCATAAGTCGGCTATTTGATACTATTTTTCTGGTCTAAATCTGGCTCTATTTTGACTAATTTGAGAACAGTTTGATAGGCTTCAGTTTTTTGCTATTATTTCAACATTTTACGTAACAATTTTCATTATTTTTAATATGGACGTGTACAGCTTGAGCATACGGATGTTTTAAGCTAATAATATTGGGTTTCCAATCAATATTGCGGATTTTATGAACATGTCCGTAAATTTTCAAAAAGTCTCCAAAATTGAGGGGCCAGGTGAATCGCTTTATCCGCTCAAAAAACCCTGCAGTGAACCTGGGTTTTTTGAAAAGGCTCAGATAGGGGATAGGTTATTGGCTATGAGGCTATGAAAAACTTGTTCAAAGTGGTATGGTTTTTCCACTATTTGAGATGGTTGATATTGCTATGGTTGGACTGCTTATGAGTAGGGCTAACTGAATTAACAATAAAATTGGGCATATTCAGGTATTAGGATGCATTTTTGATCACTTTTTTTGGAAATTACACTTAAATTTTTGTGATTTTCGTTATTTTGACAGTCTTTTCTCAGCTTGTATTGGCACTAGGGGGCTGGGAGTGCATATTCTGAGAGATATAGATGTGGGAGTGCTGATGGTATGGTTAATTTCTGTCAGAAGTTAACATTCTTGGCTCTAGTGGGAAATAACTGAATTTTTCCTGACAAAATTGTGGCAATTTCAGAGCTTATTTGGGTTTAAGTCTTCATGGTTGATACTGGGATGAGCTGGGACTGGTTTTTATGGTACTACAAGGCTAGTGGGGGGTTGCACTAGGGTTGTAGGGGGTATAGGTGGCTTTAATCGGGTCAGGTGGGAAATAAAATGACAAAGTTTTTGAAGCGGTGAATTGAAGCAGAAGCGCAAGTTTCGTTTTTTCGTCATTTTTCAACATATACTTGGAAATATTGGGTTTTAATGAGGCATTTGGGACAGTTTTTGGCATTTTTATGGGATATAATTTACACTACATTTTAATCTATTTTAACGCATTTTGGTAGTGTTCCGTATTTTTGCGTCACCCTATTTTTAAAGTTCTCCAAATTGCTTAAAATTATGCATGTCAGTTCCTATGTAGTAATTTTATGAATATTTTTCTGAAGTGAACCTAGGATTTTTAAAAGGGTCAATTTTAGGCTAAGTTTTTGGTACTTAGAACGGGTCGAGAGGGGTCTCGATTATAGCTGCGATCGCTTCTACTGGATGAGGGCTTTTCAGAACAATAATCCAGGTTCGGACAAGTAGTTCTGGAGATATATCGAAATAACTGGATTTTTAGATCGAAACTTTTCGAATTTCGGACTTTATGGCTAAGTTGCTCAGGCTTGTAGGGCTTTTGGGGCGAATAGATGGTACTGCTGGACTGTACTGGGTCTGTACATGCTAATGGATATAGATGGTTATGGGTAGAGGGTCGAAGACTTGAAGTATAAGCTCAAAAATGATGTTAAAATCCAATTTATCATAGCCACTGGCGAGTTTTGGAAGACTTAAGTGTGAAATTCCTGCATCTATTACTATTTCTCTCAGCTCATAAAGACTTGCTAATACAGATTCATAAGTGGGTTTGTGGTAACACCTGAATTTGGTAACTAAACTGAAGATATAACGTTCGGAAATGGTCTCGAAGTAGATTAAAACTGAGCCAATATCTGGTGGATATCTAACTCTGATTGCACTTGGGGCTGCTGGGTACCAGCTTTTGACTTGTCGGGCTAATCCTTTTGCCATTGCAAGGTCTGCTGATATACAGTGTGCAAAAGAGTGTGGAGAGTATAAGATATCTGTTGGTGAACTTAGATATGTTGCATTTATTTCTTGACTAAAATGATTTAAATTTTGATTTGAAGAGCCTGGTGAAGAGTTTTTGTTTGAGATCTGGTTACTGGTTTGTTTGCTGAGCTGCTGGGCTTTTTCCCTGAATGTTTTGCTATACTAGCTCTAACTTGGTCTAATTTTGTCTCTCTACTTGGTGTATTTGATTTTTTTAATGCTTGCGCTGATGCTTTTATTGCTTCACGTTTTTCTTCTTGTTCCAATCTGGCACGTGCATTTTTCGGTTTAGGACTGCCTGATCTTCTAACTTTGTTGGTTATGTGAGGATTTGATTTATCTTCATCATGTAACCATATTTGTCTACTCACTTTAAATCCTTGTACGTTTTTCTTCTGGTGATTTGAAGGCGCTTTTTTCTGGTTTTCGTTTAGGTTGATAAGGTCGGGCTCTTAATTTTCTATCAGTTAACGCAAATTGTTCTTCGTGTGTTCTTGGAGGCGACTCACTATCGAATGGTTTTATTAACGGCTGAGGTTGTTGAGCTGGTAAGAACATTTCGTCATCGGATGAGGATGATACCAGAGGAACACGAAATTCTGGTTCTTGCTGTCTAATTTCGTCAGCGATTAGCGGATCAACTGGTATTCTAGCTATTTGTTCTGCGTCCAGGTTTAGGTCAGCTAAATTTTTGTCTGAACTGCTATTTTCATCAAATAGGTTTGGAATTGCTTCATCTGAACTTGAAGAATCAAATACTGGAAGATGGACTGGGGTTGTTCGTGGTCTAACTGCTGGTTCTACTACACTTGGTGGGGCCAGTGGGGCTGCTGGAGGTGCTGCTGCTGCAAATGATCCACCGAGGGGAACATTTATGGTCACTTTAACTGGGTCCTGTTTCGTTTTTGTGGCTTGCTTTATCTCCTTTTCTTGTTCGTTTATCAGTTCCGGGATATGTTTATCGAATAGATCTGGTTCCATGTCTTGTCTTCTAGATGGATCAGGTTGCAAATTTGCAGGGTTGATGACTTCAAGGTCTTCAGGATTTTCACTTGGTTTAATTGGTTTCAATCTAATGCGATGAACACATTGTGTGTAATTCGTATTTACTTTTCGAATAATGTAATTAGAGTCAGTAAGGACTTTTTCCACTCTATACAGCGGTAGCCATTTCTGAACTTGGGAAGCTATTACTGTCAATTGCTCTAGTAGCTTAGGATTCAAAAGTAAACGGAATGATTTTTCCGGAATCGGTTTTGCTGAGGCTTTTTGATCATAATACTTTTTATACTTAAGGTATGCGGTCGTCAGTTTTTCTTTGTTTTCCCCGAACTTTTGCATCATGGCATCTTGCAGTTCATTTACAAAATCAGAATTGGCTGCTAATGCATCCATTACTTTTCTGGAGAACCGAATGTCAAGGGGCTTTATGGGTTCTCTGCCATGGAATAAAGTTGAAGGACAACAATTTGTCGCTGAATGATGAGAAGTATTATGAATAAATGTTGCTAATGGTACATATTTATGCCAATCTTTCCATTGTTCCTCAGTATTGAGCTTCAATATTCGTTTCAGTGGTCCGTGAGATCATTCTACTGCTCCAATGATCTGAGGATGCTTTAGTGAGGCATGTTTTAACTTTACTTCTAGTAAACTTGCTAATTCTGACATTAATTCAGTAAAATTAAGTAAAATTTGTTCCTAAGTCACTAAGTATTGTTTGAGGAATGTAGCTGTGTTGGAAGAACACCTTTACTAGTTCTCGGGCTACTGTGTTAGCATATCCATTTGTTAGTGGGACTGCAATTAGATACTTTGTGAAGACATCTATTCCACTCAAAACATACTTATATTGCGATGATTTTAGGGGGCTTACTAAATCAATTTGGAGCATATCTCCTGAATATGATTGTAGAGAACTTACTGGTTGTAACTTTGGTGTGATATGGCTTTTTGGTACTCTGTTCAATTGGAGACAAGTAAGGCAGTTTTTGATGAAACTAATGAAATGGTCGGTGAAGCCTGGATAATAAAATCGTTTTCTAAATTCCTGAATTGTTGCTTTGATGCCTAAGTGACCTGCTGTTTGTGAATTATGGAGCCTATATATAGTCTCTTTCCACAAATGCTTAGGTACACAGAATTGTTTATGAAATACTTTTCCAGTATCATCATAAAAATTCCGTTATAAGACATTCCCTTCAAGAATTAATCTATTTAAATGTTTGTAATACTTTTTTAAATTGTTTGAAGCATACTTTAAATCTGGTTGTTGATTATTTTGTTGAATCCAGTTTATTACTGTTCTAGTGTCTGTATCTTTTTGCTGCTCCTCTGCTAAATTAAGGCTAATTAAGTTGTCTGTAAGATCTGGAAACTCATCTAATGGATTTGGGTACTCAATTGAATTTATTTCTTGTTTTCTTTTAAGTTTTAATAGCCCTTGTATTTCTGTAATTGGAAAGTTAGTTTGTCGTTTTTTGTATTCATCATAGAGTCCGTGCTTTTTGAGGAAGTTTACTTCGTCATGGTTTATTTCATTGCAGAGGTTTTCAGTATCAAATAACACATTTAGCTCAATATCAGGGTTTTGGGCTTCTGTATCTATTTCTATTACTCAGACGGGAATTCTATCTGTTAACTTTAAAGACATTGTTGCTGTTTTATCATTCTCCATTCGGGAGAGGAAATCTGCTGCGTAATTAGCGCGTCCTGGAATGTGAGCAATTACTATGTTAAATGCGAGTATTCTGTCTAAACAATTCCAAAGAGATGGCGGTATTACTTTTGATTGAAAGAATTATGTGAGGCTTTTGTTGTCAGTGAATATAATTACTTGTTTACTTGATCCCCAAATGTAGTGCGAAAAGTAGTCCAGCGCGTAGTACAAAGCTAGGAACTCTTTGTAGTAAATTGAGAATTTTAATTGTGTGGCATTAAACAAGTGCGATCCAAACGATACGGGAGCGTATGTTTTCTTTTCTTTCTTGCCTGTTTCGTTTACATAGTCTTCCACCATTAGTACAAAACCTGCACCGTGGTTACTAGCATCACAAAGAAATACATACTGTAAGCCTGGTTTGGGCAATCGCAATGTTACATTCGTTGCTTCCATTAGATCCTTCTTTATTACTTTAATGCCTTTACATGTTCTTCTGTGGTTTCCATTATTGCATCCTTCTTCAGGAGCTTGTAAGATGACATTAGTTTCTCACCTAAATTAGGGATGTATTTTCGGAAGAATTGCGTGAAGCCTATTAATCGCTTTACTTGTTTTGTTGTTTTTGGCATTTTGAATTTATCTAGGAATTTAGTTATTTTCGCTTTTTCTGGTGATATTCCATCTGCGCTGATGTTATTTCCAAGGAATTTCATTGTGTCAGTTGCTATTTCACACTTTTCGGGTGACGATTTTAGTCCTGATCGACGTATACACGTAAAGATTGCTCGTAAACAGGGTACCAATTGTTCAAAATGTGTCACTGCATTTCCGATATCATCCATAAAGAGGGTAACATTTCCTGAGGCTAGGCATGGGTCCAAATAATGTCTAATGAAAGAGCTAAAGCCAGTTACTGATTTATTCAATCCTCGTGCAAGACATTTATAAGCATAAGTTCTCGAAGCAAAATCAAATGCTAGCAGTTGCACTGATACATCGTCTGCCATTTGCATGCAGTGATATGCTTGAGAACAGTCCAGTTTTGTGAACAATTTTTTTCCCGGCAAAGTAATTTATTGCGTCACTCATGTTTGAAATGGGGAAATTCCTATTCACGTAGTCATTTTTCAGCAAATGATTTACTTTTCTCAAGTCAATTAACAGTCTAAGTCTTCCTGATTGTTTTCTTTGTGCGAAGAGAGGACTACTATATCTTGATTGAGACAAAGTTGTTATTAAACCGTAGTAATGCATTAATGCGAGTTCTACTTGTAGCTCATTTCTCAGATGAATTGGCGTTGGAGGGACTTGTGCGTAATTTGGTATGCTTCTTTCTGGAGTTAACTTTATATTCAAATCTGTATTATATCCGACGTCAAATCTGTGTTTTGCAAAAATGTCACTGAATTCAACTAATAATTCGCCTACTACTGCTTTTTGCTCATCATTAAGGGCCGATTTTTCCCACGGAAATTTGCTCAAAAAGGTTATTTTGTCTTGATGGTTACCCTTTGGGTCTAATTTCTCCATTTCTTGCAGTTTTAGCAGTTGCTCAAAGATTTCTCTCTGCAAGGGCGACAAATTTGTCGGATCTGGGCACGTTTCAGGCGTTGGGAACCACAATTTTTCATATTCTGGAGCTGGTTTTGCTGGTTGAGATTTTCTTTTCGGGGTGTCTGTAACTTGAATTAGTTGATTTATTTCTGTTAACTAATTTTCGCTCATTTTTGCAACATTTATTAATTGAGGATCTACTTCTAACAACTTTTCAGCTTGGTCTGATGTTAAGAATGAGAATTTGGCTATTTCTTCGCCTTTATTTATAGTAATTGGGTGGTCAGTAATGTTCAGGACATAGATATGAATAATATTATTTTCAGCAACTTTACTTAAAGAGGACGTTAATATTACTTCGCTGTCTTTTTCAAAGATTTCATTTGGGATTATTACTCCACAAAGGTCAGTGAATGATTCTAGTTTATCGTAAAGCTTGCATTCTAATACTGCTTGTTGATTTGGCTGTAAAACCTCCTTTTTCTGTGTATAAACTCCGAATTTTTTACGTTTTAGCACACTTCTGGGTTGCTTTTCTGGCTTTATTTCATTTATTTGCAGAGTTTGATCAGGGAATTTACTGTAACATTGTCCTGGACAGATGCTAACTTTATGTTTAACGAAGAATGGGTTGCCTAATATTACATGAGTTGTGACAATTAGAGCAAGGAAATCTTCTGTAAATGTTTGTGTGCCCAATTTAAATGTAAATTTAATTGCTTCATCAATTTTAACTATATAGCCGTATTTTAACTTTATCTAGATCTGGCTTTTCTATTTCTGCTATTGAATTGATAATTGTGTTAATTAGTTCCTTGTAAAATTCACGACTTATCACGTTTGCAAATGCTCCTGTATCGATTAGTGCGCGTCTATCTAATTCTCCATTAAATTTAACTTTAACATAGGATAATGTTCTGCCTAAAAGTGGAACAATGCTGAATAGTTGCTGAAAATGTGGTATTGGCTTTGGTGTGGGTTGAGGTGCTTGCGTTGGGAGTTGCACAGAATTATTCACTTTACTTTTATTATTATTCCTTTTGCGTTTTCTACGCTTTTTGTTACTTTTATTATAAACTGGTTCTATTACTTTATCTAAACTAGGACTAGACGTGCTTTCGTTATAATGGTTAACTGAGTTTTTATAGTTTTTATTTTGTTTTTTAAAGTTGGGTGGCTGTATTAGTTTTTCTGTTGATTAAATGGGAAATTCATACCTCTCATATTTCGACTTTGAGAATTACTCGCACAATTAAACTGGTTTGATTGTTGAGTAGCATATCGGTTTTGTACTGGTGCTGGACTATCATAAACTATACCCTGTCTAAGAAGGTTTTGAGGGGTATTTTTTGTTGGGAACCGGTAAATAGGTCTATTAACGTAAGCTGGGTGAACAAAAGGGGGGCTATCTGAAGGCTCAGTCCAATAATTCCGAGTTTGTGGCTATTCATTGTAATAGAAGGGTCTAGGAGCATTAAATTGTGGTCTAAATTCTCGGTAATTATTAGCACGAGGGGCATACTGTTGCTGGAGCCGATAGTTTTGCTAAGCGTGTCGATAATTAGACTGATATTGAGGGTAATTTGGTCGATAATTTTGATATTGGGGGGCGGAAATTTTGTCTATAACTTTGTCTGTAGACTTCTTGAGGGTAATGTGGTGTGAATTTGTTTACTGGGCCTTGTTCTGATGGCTCATTTTTGGCTCATTCTGGTGCTACTTTCTGTTCAAGTTTCTGTCCAAGTTCTTTTTGATTATTTGAAATAACAGTTATTGCTTTTAACATTTTATCTTTGTTTGATTCAGTTATTTCATTAAATCCATCATCAAAGTACTCTTCTCTATTACACATCTCCCTAATTGCAATTTGTTGGCTAGCTAAGGTGCATAATTGATCAATTGTATCAGTGTCTGGCCTTTCTAACAGCTTTGGTTTAAGCCAGTTTGGCATAGACTTTACAAGGAAACGCTTTATTTGCTCATTTTTTCGATTTTCTGACATTTCCAGGGCAGAATCTCTTGCTGCTGTCTCTCTTTCAAATCCACCAGCTTCAGCATCACCATTTCCAGCTGGCGTTACTACTATTGGATATGCTTTATTTGCCTCTGTTCTTAACTTTACTAAGAAATTTTTAACTGTGGCCGTTTTTGGATTGAACTTTTGATTTTCTAACTTTATTATTCTAATTTCTCTCAAGTCATCTTGCGTAAATCTATTTCTTAACGCTGTCATACTATCTGCAACGACTAGTCTGGTAGCCTCTGGTAATGTTAAGAAGTATCGTAAGGCATCTCCTTTTAAATGTAATTGCAAGAAATTCGCTTGTTGCGTGGCTGCGATTGCTGCGACTCCGATTGCACCTGTTATTAGTTTTTCGAATTAGTTAAAATTGTCCGTTTCTGATCCGGAAAAGGGCGTGATGTTAATCTGCGCGTGTGCCTTTTTGCTTTTTACCCAATTAGATTATATACTTAATGTTCAATCAGTCTTAATTTCGTTCTAAAATATCAAACAGCACACTAAACTTAATGGAGAGGTTTAGGGGTTCTAAGAGAAGAAAACAGTTAAATGAATAACACAAGAATGTCAGAACAGAAACTACTGAAACCATTCGTTCAGAAAAATAATAAAGAAGGGCTGCTTATAAGCCTATTCCTAAAGCTCCGGTCGAATCGTCAGACTTATATCGTTGAAGCCGTATGGGCCGCCGAAGTCTCACCTCTAAAGAGTGCCCCTTAGTCTAGGAAAACTTGTGGGGACCACGACCACACAGGCCTTGTGGAAGCTGCACTCAGATAGGCAACAGCATAATGACCGAAGTCACTGTTTGATTCATTAACCTCCGGAGCTGGGCGGGGAATTAAATATAATTTTTTTTTATTTTTTGTTTAAACTTTGTTTTGCCCTCTTTTAATTAATATTTAAGTTATGGTTTCAGTCATTTATTATTCTGATGTTATCTGATAATCAGTGATGATGTTATCAAGGTTAATTTTTTTATCGGATTGGAGTTGGTTACGGATAAGGCTAAATTTGCGAGATTTCTGGATTAAACTTTTTGCTGTCCAATAAATTGCAACACTTTTGTCATCTTTATCTAGCACATAATTAACAATGGACTTATAGAGTGAAGAGGAAAAGCGCTTACTATTTGAGCTTGTGTTTTACTGTTGTTTTGTGTGTAGTTAATATGATTTCCTTCAATATGTTCAACAAAATTGGTGGAAGCACGACAATTATTAATAGCGGGGAGAATTTGTTCTTTATAAATAGACATAAATAAAGCACCAAAATTGAATTTTACAAAAATTAATTACTAACAATATCCTCGCTTGTAAATACCCTGTGTTGTTTTTGTCCGTTGTGGTTGAGTTTCGGCGGTGGTTGAGTTTGTTCCAGTTATTGTTCACTCAAACACTTTTGAATTGTTGTTACACTTAGACCACAGAGACATAAACACAGTTTCCACGCATTCGTTCCTTTGTTACTGCTTTCTGCGTTATCATTTTGGTCGAGAAGGAAGTGCTGGATGTGGTTCTGGATGATTGGAGGCTCTTAAGGTAATGCAGAAAAAGAAGAGAAAGAAAACGACAAAATTAATTAAGAAAATATCGAATCTTTCAAAGAATTAATCGAAATATCGGTCCGTTAAACTGAAAACATTTAATAACTCCTGTCACCATGTTACGCACTGACTTTTAGAGTTCTACTCTATTATGTTATTGCGGTAAATTTTAGTAATATTTTGGAATTATTATTGTCATTTTTCAATTACTTATTTTGATGTTTCACAGTGCGATTTTTAGCGGATATATTTTAAATAAACTTAGCTAGAAACAGCCTTTTACTGAGCGGTTCGGATGTGTGATATATCCACTAGTTGCCTTGGCTTAGAAGTTGTGATAGTCGCAATATTTAATTATAAACAAGTGGTCTCAAACTTTAGAGTTTTCAAGAGAATTTCCAGTTTTCTGGTGATAGTGGGTTCCGTAGGACTGTGCCTCAAGTTGTATTGGTCCTTCGCAAATATTTACTGATTTTCAAGTTGGGCAATTTTCGACTTTTGTACGTCTCTTGATGTTTGTTAAGTACATATACAAGTTCCATATTAGCACCTACTTTATCAGAATAATTATTTCACCAAGTACATAATCTCTCATGAAGTTATTTACTGATTATGTGAATTTATCTTCAAGAAACTCAAAAAAGTAAATATTGAGGCTTTTAGGCACTTGATATGTTTGCTAATAAAACTGTCACTCTGCGGTTGTTTTTTATAAACATAAACAAATTAAGGGTTACAGGCCTAGATGGAAATATTGGCTACATATGGCCTTGAAACTAAATGATTATTAATTAATATAAAGCACTTAATTATGGATATTTTAAGGAATATCATCACGTAACTATGAGGGACGAAACAGGGGCATGACACCTCTCTATTTGCCAATTTTGCCTCACAACGCATCAAGTTGCTGAACTTGTTCTGCGTAAGAATTTCAATCAATAGCCTCTCTTTTTGCTAATTTTGCCATAACAACGCATCAAGTTGCTGAACTTGTTCTGCGTAAAAATTCAATCAATAACCTCTACTTTTACCAACGAATTTTGCCTCACAACGCATCAAGTTGCTGGACTTGTTCTGCGTATGCATTTGAATCAATAGCTTCTACTTTTGCCAATTTTGCCTCAGCACGCACCAAGTTGCTGAACTTGTTCTGCGTAAAAATTCAACCAATAACCTCTACTTTTACCAATTTTGCCTCACAACGCATCAAGTTGCTGAACTTATTCTGCGTAAAAATTCAATTAATAACCTCTGTTTTTGCTAATTTTGCCTCACCACGCATCAAGTTGCTGAACTTGTTCTGCGTAAGGTTTTCAATTAATAGCATCTACTTTTCCCAATTTTGCCTAACAACGCATCAAGTTGTTGAACTTGTTCTGCGTAAAAATTCAATTAATAACCTCTACTTTTCCCAATTTTGACTCACAGCGCATCAAGTTGCTGAACTTGTTCTGCGTAAGCATTTCAATTAATAGCCTCTACTTTTCCCAATTTTGCCTCACAACGCATCAAGTTGCTGAACTTGTTCTGCGTAAGCCTTTCAATCAATAGCCTCTGTTTTTGCCAATTCGGCCTCACAACGCATCAAGTTGCTGAACTTGTTCTGCGTAAGCATTTCAATCAATCACCTCTCTTTTTCCCAATTTTGCCTCACAACGCATCAAGTTGCTGAACTTGTTCTGCGTAAGCCTTTCAATCAATAGCCTCTGTTTTTGCCAATTCGGCCTCACAACGCATCAAGTTGCTGAACTTGTTTTGCGTAAGCATTTCAATTAATAGCCTCTATTTTTCACAACTTTGCCTCACAACGCATCAAGTTGATGAACTTGTTCTGCGTAAAAATTCAACTAATAACCTCTACTTTTCCCAATTTTGGCTCACAACGCATCAAGTTGCTGAACTTGTTCTGCGTAAGCATTTCAATTAATAGCCTCTGCTTTTCCCAATTTTGCCTCACAACGCATCAAGTTGCTGAACTTGTTCTGCGTAAGCATTTCAATCAATAGCCTCTGTTTTTGCCAATTTTGCCTCACAGCGCATCAAGTTGCTGAACTTGTTCTGCGTACAAATTCAATTAATAGCCTCTTCCTTTGTCAATTTGACTCATAACGCATCAAGTTGCTGGACTTGTTCTGCGTATGCATTTCAATCAATAGCTTCTACTTTTGCCAATTTTGCCTCACCACGCACCAAGTTGCTGAACTTGTTCTGCGTAAAAATTCAACCAATAACCTCTACTTTTACCAATTTTGCCTCACAACGCATCAATCTGCTGAACTTATTCTGCGTAAGCATTTCAATCAATAGCCTCTCTATTTGCCAATTGTGCCTCACCACGCATCAAGTTGCTGAACTTGTTCTGCGTAAAACTTCAACTAATAACCTCTCTTTTTCCCAATTTTGGCTCACAACGCATCAAGTTGCTGAACTTGTTCTGCGTAAGCATTTCAATTAATAGCCTCTGCTTTTCCCAATTTTGCCTCACAACGCATCAAGTTGCTGAACTTGTTCTGCGTAAGCATTTCAATCAATAGCCTCTGTTTTTGCCAATTTTGCCTCACAGCGCATCAAGTTGCTGAACTTGTTCTGCGTACAAATTCAATTAATAGCCTCTTCCTTTGTCAATTTGACTCATAACGCATCAAGTTGCTGGACTTGTTCTGCGTATGCATTTCAATCAATAGCTTCTACTTTTGCCAATTTTGCCTCACCACGCACCAAGTTGCTGAACTTGTTCTGCGTAAAAATTCAACCAATAACCTCTACTTTTACCAATTTTGCCTCACAACGCATCAAGTTGCTGAACTTATTCTGCGTAAGCATTTCAATCAATAGCCTCTCTTTTTGCCAATTGTGCCTCACCACGCTTCAAGTTGCTGAACTTGTTCTGCGTAAAAATTCAACTAATAACCTCTCTTTTTCCCAATTTTGGCTCACAACGCATCAAGTTGCTGAACTTGTTCTGCGTAAGCATTTCAATTAATAGCCTCTGCTTTTCCCAATTTTGCCTCACAACGCATCAAGTTGCTGAACTTGTTCTGCGTAAGCATTTCAATCAATAGCCTCTGTTTTTGCCAATTTTGCCTCACAGCGCATCAAGTTGCTGAACTTGTTCTGCGTAAAAATTCAACTAATAACCTCTACTTTTCCCAATTTTGGCTCACAACGCATCAAGTTGCTGAACTTGTTCTGCGTAAGCATTTCAATTAATAGCCTCTGCTTTTCACAATTTTGCCTCACAACGCATCAAGTTGCTGAACTTGTTCTGCGTACAAATTCAATTAATAGCCTCTTTCTTTTACCAATTTTGCCTCACAACGCATCAAGTTGCTGAACTTGTTCTGCGTAAAAATTCAACTAATAACCTCTACTTTTACCAATTTTGCCTCACAACGCATCAAGTTGCTGAACTTATTCTGCGTAAGCAATTCAATCAATAGCCTCTCTTTTTGCCAATTGTGCCTCACCACGCATCAAGTTGCTGAACTTGTTCTGCGTAAGGATTTCAATTAATAGCATCTACTTTTCTCAATTTTGCCTAACAACGCATCAAGTTGTTGAACTTGTTCTGCGTAAAAATTCAATTAATAACATCTACTTTTCCCAATTTTGACTCACAACGCATCAAGTTGCTGAACTTGTTCTGCGTAAGAATTTCAATTAATAGCCTCTACTTTTCCCAATTTTGCCTCACAACGCATCAAATTGCTGAACTTGTTCTGCGTAAGCATTTCAATCAATCACCTCTCTTTTTCCCAATTTTGCCTCACAACGCATCAAGTTGCTGAACTTGTTCTGCGTAAGCCTTTCAATCAACAGCCTCTGTTTTTGCAAATTCGGCCTCACAACGCATCAAGTTGCTGAACTTGTTTTGCGTAAGCATTTCAATTAATAGCCTCTATTTTTCACAATTTTGCCTCACAACGCATCAAGTTGATGAACTTGTTCTGCGTAGAAATTCAATTAATAACCTCTACTTTTCCCAATTTTGGCTCACAACGCATCAAGTTGCTGAACTTGTTCTGCGTAAGCATTTCAATTAATAGCCTCTGCTTTTCCCAATTTTGCCTCACAACGCATCAAGTTGCTGAACTTGTTCTGCGTAAGCATTTCAATCAATAGCCTCTGTTTTTGCCAATTTTGCCTCAAAACGCATCAAGTTGCTGAACTTGTTCTGCGTTAACATTTCAATCAATAGCCTCTCTTTTTGCCAATTTTGCCTCACAACGCATCAAGTTGCTGAACTTGTTTTGCGTAAGCATTTCAATTAATGGCCTCTATTTTTCACAATTTTGCCTCACAACGCATCAAGTTGCTGAACTTGTTTTGCGTAAGCATTTCAATTAATAGCCTCTATTTTTCACAATTTTGCCTCACAACGCATCAAGTTGCTGAACTTGTTCTGCGTAAAAATTCAATTAATAACCTCTACTTTTCCCAATTTTGGCTCACAACGCATCAAGTTGCTGAACTTGTTCTGCGTAAGCATTTCAATTAATAGCCTCTGCTTTTCC
The DNA here is from genome assembly GCF_964194025.1 of Convolutriloba macropyga. Classification (NCBI taxonomy): domain Eukaryota; kingdom Metazoa; phylum Xenacoelomorpha; order Acoela; family Convolutidae; genus Convolutriloba; species Convolutriloba macropyga. Next base: position 9,122,484 of record NC_134471.1, on the reverse strand, counting down.
CAATTTTGCCTCACAACGCATCAAGTTGCTGAACTTGTTCTGCGTAAGCATTTCAATCAATAGTCTCTGTTTTTGCCAATTTTGCCTCAAAAGGCATCAAGTTGCTGAACTTGTTCTGCGTTAACATTTCAATCAATGGCCTCTCTTTTTGCCAATTTTGCCTCACAACGCATCAAGTTGCTGAACTTGTTTTGCGTAAGCATTTCAATTAATAGTCTCTACTTTTCCCAATTTTGCCTCACAACGCATCAAGTTGCTGAACTTGTTCTGGGTAAGCATGTCGATCAATAGCCTCTCTTTTTGCCAATTCTGCCTCACAACGCATCAAGTTGCTGAACTCGTTCTGCGTAAGCATTTCAATCAATAGCCTCTATTTTTGCCAATTTTGCCTCACAACGCATCAAGTTGCTGAACTTGTTTTGCGTAAGCATTTCAATTAATGGCCTCTATTTTTCACAATTTTGCCTCACAACGCATCAAGTTGCTGAACTTGTTTTGCGTAAGCATTTCAATTAATAGCCTCTATTTTTCACAATTTTGCCTCACAACGCATCAAGTTGCTGAACTTGTTCTGCGTAAAAATTCAATTAATATACTCTAATTGTCCCAATTTTGGCTCACAACGCATCAAGTTGCTGAACTTGTTCTGCGTAAGCATTTCAATCAATAGCCTCTGTTTTTGCCAATTTTGCCTCACAACGCATCAAGTTGCTGAACTTGTTCTGCGTTAGCATTTCAATCAATAGCCTCTCTTTTTGCCAGTTTTGCCTCACAACGCATCATGTTGCTGAACTTGTTTTGCGTAAGCATTTCAATTAAAAGCCTCTATTTTTCACAATTTTACCTCACAACGCATCAAGTTGCTGAACTTGTTTTGCGTAAGCATTTCAAATAAGAGCCTCTATTTTTCACAATTGTGCCTCACAACGCATCAAGTTGCTGAACTTGTTCTGCGTAAAAATTCAATTAATAACCTGTACTTTTCCCAATTTTGGCTCACAACGCATCAAGTTGCTGAACTTGTTCTGCGTACGCATTTCAATCAATAGCCTCTGTTTTTGCCAATTTTGCCTCACAACGCATCAAGTTGCTGAACTTGTTCTGCGTTAGCATTTCAATCAATAGCCTCTCTATTTGCCAGTTTTGACTCACAACGCATCAAGTTGCTGAACGTGTTTTGCGTAAGCATTTCAATTAATAGCCTCTATTTTTCACAATTTTGCCTTACAACGCATCAAGTTTCTGAACTTGTTCTGGGTAGGCATGTCAATCAATAGCCTCTCTTTTTGCCAATTCTGCCTCACAACGCATCAAGTTGCTGAACTCGTTCTGCTTAAGCATTTCAATCAATAGCCTCTATTTTTGCCAATTTTGCCTCACAACGCATCAAGTTGCTGAACTTGTTCTGCGTAAAAATTCAATTAATAGCCTCTACTTTTCCCAATTTTGGCTCACAACGCATCAAGTTGCTGAACTTGTTCTGCGTAAGCATTTCAATCAATAGCCTCTCTTTTTGTCAATTTTGCCTCACAACGCATCAAGTTGCTGAACTTGTTCTGCGTAAGCATTTCAATTAATAGCCTCTATTTTTCCCAGTTTTGCCTCACAACGCATCAAGTTGCTGAACTTGTTCTGCGTAAGCATTTCAATCAATAGCCTCTGTTTTTGCCAATTTTGCCTCACAACGCATCAAGTTGCTGAACTTGTAATGCGTTAGCATTTCAATCAATAGCCTCTCTTTTTGCCAGTTTTGCCTCACAACGCATCAAGTTGCTGAACTTGTTTTGTGTAAGCATTTCAATTAATAGCCTCTATTTTTCACAATTTTGCCTCACAACGCATCAAGTTGCTGAACTTGTTCTGCGTAAAAATTCAATTAATAACCTCTACTTTTCCCAATTTTGGCTCACAACGCATCAAGTTGCTGAACTTGTTCTGCGTAAGCATTTCAAACAATAGCCTCTGCTTTTCCCAATTTTGCCTAACAACGCATCAATTTGTTGAACTTGTTCTGCGTAAAAATTCAATTAATAACCTCTACTTTTCCCATTTTTGCCTCACAACGCATCAAGTTGCTGAACTTGTTCTGCGTAAGCATTTCAATTAATAGCCTCTATTTTTCCCAGTTTTGCCTCACAACGCATCAAGTTGCTGAACTTGTTCTGCGTAAGCATTTCAATCAATAGCCTCTGTTTTTGCCAATTTTGCCTCACAACGCATCAAGTTGCTGAACTTGTAATGCGTTAGCATTTCAATCAATAGCCTCTCTTTTTGCCAGTTTTGCCTCACAACGCATCAAGTTGCTGAACTTGTTTTGTGTAAGCATTTCAATTAATAGCCTCTATTTTTCACAATTTTGCCTCACAACGCATCAAGTTGCTGAACTTGTTCTGCGTAAAAATTCAATTAATAACCTCTACTTTCCCAATTTTGGCTCACAACGCATCAAGTTGCTGAACTTGTTCTGCGTAAGCATTTCAAACAATAGCCTCTGCTTTTCCCAATTTTGCCTAACAACGCATCAATTTGTTGAACTTGTTCTGCGTAAAAATTCAATTAATAACCTCTACTTTTCCCATTTTTGCCTCACAACGCATCAAGTTGCTGAACTTGTTCTGCGTAAGGATTTCAATTAATAGCCTCTACTTTTCCCAGTTTTGCCTAACAACGCATCAAGTTGCTGAACTTGTTCTGCGTAAGCATTTCAATCAATAGCCTCTCTTTTTGTCAATTTTGCCTCACAACGCATCAAGTTGCTGAACTTGTTCTGCGTAAGCATTTCAATTAATAGCCTCTACTTTCCCAATTTTGCCTCACAACGCATCAAGTTGCTGAACTCGTTCTGCGTAAGCATTTCAATCAATAGCCTCTGTTTTTGCCAATTTTGCCTAACAACGCATCAAGTTGCTGAACTTGTTTTGGGTGTTTGCGTAAGCATTTCAATTAATAGCCTCTCTATTTTTCACAATTTTGCCTCACAACGCATCAAGTTGCTGAACTTGTTCTGCGTAAAAATTCAATTAATAACCTCTACTTTTCCCAATTTTGGCTCACAACGCATCAAGTTGCTGAACTTGTTCTGCATAAGCATTTCAATCAATAGCCTCTCTTTTTTTGTCAGTTTTGCCTCACAACGCATCAAGTTGATGAACTTGTTCTGCGTAAAAATTCAATTAATGACCTCTACTTTTGCCAACTTTGCCTCGCAACGCATCAAGTTGCTAAACTTGTTCTGCGTAAGCATTTCAATTAATAGACTCTACTTTTGCCAATTTTGCCTCACAACGCATCAAGTTGCTGAAATTGTTCTGGGTAAGAATGTCGATCAATAGCCTCTCTTTTTGCCAATTTTGCCTCACAACGCATCAAGTTGCTGAACTTTTTCTGCGTAAGCATTTCAATCATTAGCCTCTCTTTTTGCCAATTTAGCCTCACAACGCATCGAGCTGCTGAACTTGTTCTGTGTAAGCATTTCAATTAATTGCCTCTATTTTTCACAATTTTGCCTCACAACGCATAATGTTGCTGAACTTGTTCTGCGTACGCATTTAAATCAATAGCCTCTCTTTTTGCCAATTTTGCCTCACAAAGCATCAAGTTGCTGAATGTGTTCTGCGTAAAAATTCCATTAATAACCTCTACTTTTGCCAATTTTGCCTCACAACGCATCAAGTTGCCGAACCTGTTCTGGGTAAGCATGTCGATCAATAGCCTCTCTTTTTGCCAATTTTGCCTCACAACGCATCAAGTTGCTGAACTTGTTCTGCGTAAGCATTTCAATCAATAGTCTCTCTTTTTGCCAATTTTGCTTCACAACGCATCAAATTACTGAACTTGTTCTGCGTAAGCATTTCAATTAATTGCCTCTATTTTTCACAATTTTGCTTCACAACGCATAAAGTTGCTGAACTTGTTCTGCGTACGCATTTCAATCAATAGCCTCCCTTTTTGCCAACTTTGCCTCACAACGCATCAAGTTGCTGGATTTGTTCTGCGTAAAAATTCAATTAATAACCTCTACTTTTGCCATTTTTGCCTCACACCGCATCAAGTTGCTGAACTTTTTGTGCGTAAGCATTTCAATTAATAGCCTCTACTTTTCCCAATTTTGCCTCACAACGCATAAAGTTGCTGAACTTGTTCCGCGTACGCATTTCAATCAATAGCCTCTCTTTTTGCCAATTTTGCCTCACAACGCATCAAGTTGCTGAATGTGTTCTGCGTAAAAATTCAATTAATAACCTCTACTTTTGCCAATTTTGCCTCACAACGCATCAAGTTGCTGAACTTTTTGTGCGTAAGCATTTCAATTAATAGCCTCTACTTTTCCCAATTTTGCCTCACAACGCATCAAGTTGCTAAACTTGTTCTGAGTAAGCATTTCAATTAATAGCCTCTACTTTTCCCAATTTTGCCTCACAACGCATCAATTTGGTGAACTTGTTCTGGGTAAGCATGTCGATCAATAGCCTCTCTTTTTGCCAATTTTGCCTCACAACGCATCAAGATGCTGAACTTGTTCTGCGTAAGCATTTCAATCAATAGCCTCTCTTTTTGCCAATTTTGCCTCACAACGCATCAAGTTGCTGAACTTGTTCTGCGTAAGCATTACAGTTAATTGCCTCTATTTTTCACAATTTTGCCTCACAACGCATAAAGTTGCTGAACTTGTTATGCGTACGCATTTCAACCAATAGCCTCTCTTTTTGCCAATTTTGCCTCACAACGCATCAAGTTGCTGAATTTTTTCTGCGTGAAAATTCAATTAATAACCTCTACTTTTGCCAATTTTGCCTCACCACGCATCAAGTTGCTGAATGTGTTCTGCGTAAAAATTCGATTAATAACCTCTACTTTTGCCAATTTTGCCTCACAACGCATCAAGTTGCTGAACTTTCTGTGCGTAAGCATTTCAATTAATAGCCTCTACTTTTCCCAATTTTGCCTCACAACTCATCAAGTTGCTGAACTTGTTCTGCGTACGCATTTCAATCAATAGCCTCTCTTTTTGCCAATTTTGCCTCACAGCGCATCAAGTTGCTGAACTTGTTCTGCGTAAGCATTTCAATCAATAGCCTCTCTTTTTGCCAATTTTGCCTCACAACGCATCAAGTTGCTGAACTTGTTCTGCGTAAGCCTTTCAATTAATAGCCTCTACTTTTTCCCAGTTTAGCCTGCCAACGCATCAAGTTGTTAAAGTTGTTCTGCGTATGCATTTCAATTAATAGCCTCTACTTTTGCCAATTTTGCCTCACAACTCATCAAATTGCTGAACTTGTTCTGCGTAAGCATTTCAATCAATAGCCTCTCTTTTTGCCAATTTTGCCTCACAACGCATCAAGTTGCTGAACTTTTTGTGCGTAAGCATTTCAATTAATAGCCTCTACTTTTCCCAATTTTGCCTCACAACGCATCAAGTTGCTAAACTTGTTCTGCGTAAGCATTTCAATTAATAGCCTCTACTTTTCCCAATTTTGCCTCACAACGCATCAAGTTGGTGAACTTGTTCTGGGTAAGCATGTCGATCAATAGCCTCTCTTTTGCCAATTTTGCCTCACAACGCATCAAGATGCTGAACTTGTTCTGCGTAAGCATTTCAATCAATAGCCTCTCTTTTTGCCAATTTTTTTCTCACAACGCATCAAGTTGCTGAACTTGTTCTGCGTAAGCATTACAGTTAATTGCCTCTATTTTTGACAATTCTCCCTTACAACGCATAAAGTTGCTGAACTTGTTCTGCGTACGCATTTCAATAAATAGCCTCTCGTTTTGCCAATTTTGCCTCACAACGCATCAAGTTGCTGAATTTTTTCTGCGTAAAAATTCAATTATTAACCTCTACTTTTGCCAACTTTGCCTCACCACGCGTCAAGTTGCCGAACTTTTTGTCCGTAAGCATTTCAATTAATAGCCTCTACTTTTCCCAATTTTGCCTCACAACGCATCAAGTTGCTGAACTTGTTCTGCGTACGCATTTCAATCAATAGCCTCTCTTTTTGCCAAATTTGCCTCACAACGCATCAAGTTGCTGAACTTGTTCTGCGTAAGCAGTTCAATTAACAGCCTCTACTTTTCCCAGTTTTGCCTGCCAACGCATCAAGTTGTTGAAGTTGTTCTGCGTATGCATTTCAATTAATAGCCTCTTCTTTTGCCAATTTTGCCTCACAGCGCATCAAGTTGCTGAACTTGTTCTGCGTAAGCAGTTCAATTAACAGCCTCTACTTTTCCCAGTTTTGCCTGCCAACGCATCAAGTTGTTGAAGTTGTTCTGCGTATGCATTTCAATTAATAGCCTCTTCTTTTGCCAATTTTGCCTCACAGCGCATCAAGTTGCTGAACTTGTTCTGCGTAAGCATTTCAATTAATAGCCTCTACTTTTTCCCAGTTTTGCCTGCCAACGCATCAATTCGTTGAACTTGTTCTGCGTGAGCGTTTCAGTCAATAGCCTCTACTCTCGCCAATTTTGCCTCACAACGCATCAGGTTGCTGAACTTTTTCTGCGTAAGCAGTTCAATTAACAGCCTCTACTTTTCCCAGTTTTGCCTGCCAACGCATCAAGTTGTTGAAGTTGTTCTGCGTATGCATTTCAATTAATAGCCTCTTCTTTTGCCAATTTTGCCTCACAGCGCATCAAGTTGCTGAACTTGTTCTGCGTAAGCATTTCAATTAATAGCCTCTACTTTTTCCCAGTTTTGCCTGCCAACGCATCAATTCGTTGAACTTGTTCTGCGTTAGCGTTTCAGTCAATAGCCTCTACTCTCGCCAATTTTGCCTCACAACGCATCAGGTTGCTGAACTTCTTCTGCGTAAAAATTCAATTAATAGCCTCTTTCTTTGTCAATTTGCCGCACAACGCATCAAGTTGCTGCACTTGTTCTGCGTAAGCATTTCAATCAATGGCCTCTCTTTTTGCCAATTTTGCCTCACAACGCATCAAGTTGCTGAACTGGTTCTGCGTAAAAATCCAATTAATAACCTCTACCTTTGCCAATTTTGCCTCACAACGCATCAAATTGCTGAACTTGTTCTGCATAAGCATTACATTTAAAAGCCTCTACTTTTCCCAATTTTGCCTCACAACGCATCAAGTTGCTGAACTTTTTGTGCGTAAGCATTTCAATCAATAGCCTCTACGTTTGCCAATTTTACCTCACAACGCATCAAGTTGCTGAACTTGTTCTGCGTATGCATTTCAATTAATAACCTCTACCTTTGCCAATTTTGCCTCACAACGCATCAAGTTGCTGAATTTGTTCTGCGTAAGCATTACATTTAAAAGCCTCTACTTGTCCCAATTTTGCCTCACAACGCATCAAGTTGCTGAACTTTTTGTGCGTAAGCATTTCAATCAATAGCCTCTACATTTGCCAATTTTACCTCACAACGCATCAAGTTGCTGAATTTGTTCTGCGTAAGCATTTCAATTAATAACCTCTACCTTTGCCAATTTTGCCTCACAACGCATCAAGTTTCTGAACTTGTTCTGCGTAAGCATTGCATTTAAAAGCCTCTACTTTTCCCAATTTTGCCTCACAACGCATCAAGTTGCTGAACTTTTTGTGCGTAAGCATTTCAATCAATAGCCTCTACGTTTGCCAATTTTACCTCACAACGCATCAAGTTGCTGAACTTGTTCTGCATTAGCATTTCAAATAATAACCTCTACCTTTGCCAATTTTGCCTCACAACGCATCAAGTTGCTGAACGTGTTCTGCGTAAGCATTACATTTAAAAGCCTCTACTTGTCCCAATTTTGCCTCACAACGCATCAAGTTGCTGAACTTTTTGTGCGTAAGCATTTCAATCAATAGCCTCTACTTTTGCCAATTTTACCTCACAACGCATCAAGTTGCTGAACTTGTTCTGCGTAATCATTTCAATTAATAACCTCTACCTTTGCCAATTTTGCCTCACAACGCATCAAGTTGCTGAACTTTTTGTGCGTAAGCATTTCAATTAATAGCCTCTACGTTTGCCAATTTTACCTCACAACGCATCAAGTTGCTGAACTTGTTCTGCGTAAGCATTTCAATTAATAACCTCTACCTTTGCCAATTTTGCCTCACAACGCATCAAGTTGCTGAACTTGTTCTGCGTAAGCATTAAATTTAAAAGCCTCTACTTGTCCCAATTTTGCCTCACAACGCATCAAGTTGCTGAACTTTTTGTGCGTAAGCATTTCAATCAATAGCCTCTACATTTGCCAATTTTACCTCACAACGCATCAAGTTGCTGAACTTGTTCTGCGTAAGCATTTCAATTAATAACCTCTACCTTTGCCAATTTTGCCTCACAACGCATCAAGTTGCTGAACTTGTTCTGCGTAAGCATTGCATTTAAAAGCCTCTACTTTTTCCCAATTTTGCCTCACAACGCATCAAGTTGCTGAACTTTTTGTGCGTAAGCATTTCAATCAATAGCCTCTACTTTTGCCAATTTTACCTCACAACGCATCAAGTTGCTGAACTTGTTCTGTGTAGGCATTTCAATTAAAAACATCTACTTTTGCCAATTTTGTCTCACAACGCATCAAGTTGCTGAGCTTTTTCAGCGTACAAATTCAATTAATAGCCTCTTTCTTTGTCAATTTGACTCACAACGCATCAAGTTGCTGAACTTGATCTGCGTAAGCATTTCAATTAATAGCCTCTACTTTTGCCAATTTTGCCTCACAATGCATCAAGTTGCTGGACTTGTTCTGCGTAAGCATTTCAATTAATAGCCTCTAATTTTTCCCAGTTTTGCTTCCTAACGCATCAAGTTGCTGAACTTGTTCTGCGTAAGCATTTCAATTAATAACCTCTACCTTTGCCAATTTTGCCTCACAACGCATCAAGTTGCTGAACTTGTTCTGCGTAAGCATTAAATTTAAAAGCCTCTACTTGTCCCAATTTTGCCTCACAACGCATCAAAATGCTGAACTTTTTGTGCGTAAGCATTTCAATCAATAGCCTCTACTTTTGCCAATTTTACCTCACAACGCATCAAGTTGCTGAACTTGTTCTGCGTAAGCATTTCAATTAATAACCTCTACCTTTGCCAATTTTGCCTCACAACGCATCAAGTTGCTGAACTTGTTCTGCGTAAGCATTGCATTTAAAAGCCTCTACTTTTCCCAATTTTGCCTCACAACGCATCAAGTTGCTGAACTTTTTGTGCGTAAGCATTTCAATCAATAGCCTCTACTTTTGCCAATTTTACCTCACAACGCATCAAGTTGCTGAACTTGTTCTGTGTAGGCATTTCAATTAAAAACATCTACTTTTGCCAATTTTGTCTCACAACGCATCAAGTTGCTGAACTTGTTCTGCGTAAGCATTTCAATTAATAGCCTCTACTTTTCCCAATTTTGCCTCACAACGCATCAAGTTGCTGAACTTTTTGTGCGTAAGCATTTCAATTAATAGCCTCTACTTTTGCCAATTTTGCCTCACAACGCATCAAGTTGCTGAGCTTTTTCTGCGTACAAATTCAATTAATAGCCTCTTTCTTTGTCAATTTGACTCACAACGCATCAAGTTGCTGAACTTGATCTGCGTAAGCATTTCAATTAATAGCCTCTACTTTTGCCAATTTTGCCTCACAATGCATCAAGTGGCTGGACTTGTTGTGCGTAAGCATTTCAATTAATAGCCTCTACTTTTTCCCAGTTTTGCTTCCTAACGCATCAAGTTGCTGAACTTGTTCTGCGTGAGCGTTTCAGTCAATAGCTTCTACTCTCGTCAATTTTGCCTCACAGCGCATCAGGTTGCTGAACTTGTTCTGCGTACAAATTCAATTAATAGCCTCTTTCTTTGTCAATTTGACTCATAACGCATCAAGTTGCTGAACTTGATCTGCGTAAGCATTTCAATTAATAGCCTCTACTTTTCCCAATTTTGCCTCACAACGCGTCAAGTTGCTGAACGTTTTGTGCGTAAGCATTTCAATTAATAGCCTCTACTTTTGCCAATTTTGCCTCACAACGCATCAAGTTGCTGAGCTTTTTCTGCGTACAAATTCAATTAATAGCCTCTTTCTTTGTCAATTTGACTCACAACGCATCAAGTTGCTGAACTTGATCTGCGTAAGCATTTCAATTAATAGCCTCTACTTTTGCCAATTTTGCCTCACAATGCATCAAGTTGCTGGACTTGTTCTGCGTAAGCATTTCAATTAATAGCCTCTACTTTTTCCCAGTTTTGCTTCCTAACGCATCAAGTTGCTGAACTTGTTCTGCGTGAGCGTTTCAGTCAATAGCCTCTACTCTCGTCAATTTTGCCTCACAGCGCATCAAGTTGCTGAACTTGTTCTGCGTACAAATTCAATTAATAGCCTCTTTCTTTGTCAATTTGACTCATAACGCATCAAGTTGCTGAACTTGATCTGCGTAAGCATTTCAATTAATAGCCTCTACTTTTGCCAATTTTGCCTCACAATGCATCAAGTTGCTGGACTTGTTCTGTGTAAGCATTTCAATTAATAGCCTCTACTTTTTCCCAGTTTTGCCTCCTAACGCATCAAGTTGCTGAACTTGTTCTGCGTGAGCGTTTCAGTCAATAGCCTCTACTCTCGTCAATTTTGCCTCACAACGCATCAAGTTGCTGAACTTGTTCTGCGTACAAATTCAATTAATAGCCTCTTTCTTTGTCAATTTGACTCACAACGAATCAAGTTGCTGAACTTGATCTGCGTAAGCTTTTCAATTAATAGACTCTACTTTTGCCAATTTTGCCTCACAACGCATCAAGTTGCTGAACTTGTTCTGCGTAAGCATTTCAATTAATAACCTCTACCTTTGCCAATTTTGCCTCACAACGCATCAAGTTGCTGAACTTGTTCTGCGTAAGCATTAAATTTAAAAGCCTCTACTTGTCCCAATTTTGCCTCACAACGCATCAAGTTGCTGAACTTTTTGTGCGTAAGCATTTCAATCAATAGCCTCTACGTTTGCCAATTTTACCTCACAACGCATCAAATTGCTGAACTTGTTCTGCGTAAGCATTTCAATTAATAACCTCTACCTTTGCCAATTTTGCCTCACAACGCATCAAGTTGCTGAACTTGTTCTGCGTAAGCATTAAATTTAAAAGCCTCTACTTGTCCCAATTTTGCCTCACAACGCATCAAGTTGCTGAACTTTTTGTGCGTAAGCATTTCAATCAATAGCCTCTACTTTGCCAATTTTACCTCACAACGCATCAAGTTGCTGAACTTGTTCTGTGTAGGCATTTCAATTAAAAACATCTACTTTTGCCAATTTTGTCTCACAACGCATCAAGTTGCTGAACTTGTTCTGCGTAAGCATTTCAATTAATAGCCTCTACTTTTCCCAATTTTGCCTCACAACGCATCAAGTTGCTGAACTTTTTGTGCGTATGCATTTCAATTAATAGCCTCTACTTTTGCCAATTTTGCCTCACAACGCATCAAGTTGCTGAGCTTTTTCTGCGTACAAATTCAATTAATAGCCTCTTTCTTTGTCAATTTGACTCACAACGCATCAAGTTGCTGAACGTGATCTGCGTAAGCATTTCAATTAATAGCCTCTACTTTTGCCAATTTTGCCTCACAATGCATCAAGTTGCTGGACTTGTTCTGCGTAAGCATTTCAATTAATAGCCTCTACTTTTTCCCAGTTTTGCTTCCTAACGCATCAAGTTGCTGAACTTGTTCTGCGTGAGCCTTTCAGTCAATAGCTTCTACTCTCGTCAATTTTGCCTCACAGCGCATCAAGTTGCTGAACTTGTTCTGCGTACAAATTCAATTAATAGCCTCTTTCTTTGTCAATTTGACTCATAACGCATCAAGTTGCTGAACTTGATCTGCGTAAGCATTTCAATTAATAGCCTCTACTTTTGCCAATTTTGCCTCACAATGCATCAAGTTGCTGGACTTGTTCTGTGTAAGCAGTTCAATTAATAGCCTCTACTTTTGCCAATTTTGCCTCACAACGCATCAAGTTGCTGAATTTGTTCTGCGTAAGCATTTCAATTAGTAGCCTCTACTTTTTCCCAGTTTTGCCTCCTAACGCATCAAGTTGCTGAACTTGTTCTGCGTGAGCGTTTCAGTCAATAGCCTCTACTCTCGTCAATTTTGCCTCACAACGCATCAAGTTGCTGAACTTATTCTGCGTACAAATTCAATTAATAGCCTCTTTCTTTGTCAATTTGACTCACAACGAATCAAGTTGCTGAACTTGATCTGCGTAAGCTTTTCAATTAATAGCCTCTACTTTTGCCAATTTTGCCTCACAACGCATCAAGTTGCTGAATTTGTTCTGCGTAAGCATTTCAATTAGTAGCCTCTACTTTTTCCCAGTTTTGCCTCCTAACGCATCAAGTTGCTGAACTTGTTCTGCGTGAGCGTTTCAGTCAATAGCCTCTACTTTTTCCCAGTTTTGCCTCCTAACACATCAAGTTGCTGAACTTGTTCTGCGTGAGCGTGTCAGTCAATAGCCTCTACTCTCGTCTATTTTGCCTCACAACGCATCAAGTTGCTGAACTTGTTCTGCGTACAAATTCAATTAATAGCCTCTTTCTTTGTCAATTTGACTCACAACGCATCAAGTTGCTGAACTTGATCTGCGTAAGCTTTTCAATTAATAGCCTCTACTTTTGCCAATTTTGCCTCACAACGCATAAAGTTGCTGAACTTGTTCTGCGTACGCATTTCAATCAATAGCCTCTCTTTTTGCCATTTTTGCCTCACAACGCATCAAGTTGCTGAATGTGTTCTGCGTAAAAATTCAATTAATAACCTCTATTTTTGCCAATTTTGCCTCACAACGCATCAAGTTGCTGAACTTTTTGTGCGTGAGCATTTCAATCAATAGCCTCTAGTTTTCCCAATTTTGTCTCACAACGCATTAAGTTGCTGAACCTCTTCTGCGTAAGCATTTCAATTAATAGCCTCTACTTTTTCCCAATTTTGCCTCCCAATGCATCAAGTTGCTGAACTTTTTCAGCGTAAGCATTTCCATTCATATCCTCTAATTTTGCCAATTTAGCCTCAAAACGCATCAAGTTGCTGAACTGTTCTGCTTAAAAATTCAATTAATAGGCTCTTTCTTTGCCAATTTGCCTCCCAAGGCATCAATTTGCTGAACTTGTTCTGCGTGAGCGTTTCAATTAATAGACTGTGCTTTTCCCTATTTATTTAATTTATTTAAAAATAAAAAATGAATGACTTTTGCACTACTTTTGTCTCCTTTCAACACTTTCCAGTTTCAATCGCACGTAATTGATTTTTATGAAGAGTCTTAAGTATAAATTGAGAGTAGCTTATAGCAAAATTTCAAAAACCTGTGTGTCGATTTTTTACTGCATCATACAGAAAAATTAAATTAAAAACGAGAATTTTTATAATTAAACTAATACCATATAAGAATTTTTGAGGTAGTATCTTTGTTTTCTTTGAGCAGATGCGTTTCCTGGTTACGGGTGACTCAAACCTGAGAGATGCACAGTGGTACCTAGAAAAGGACGAGCTTCTGAGTTTTTATCGGTAATTTCATTGTCAGAAATTTTTTTTCGAATTTCTATTCTTTAGTGATTAAATTTTTTAGCCTTTCATACGATGCAAAAGGAGGTCGTCGTTGTGATGACCTGATGGGTCTTGTAGAAAAGGCCAAGTGCTTTACCGATGTGATCGTGATCGTCGGTGATAACGACGCAAAAACTATGCCAATTCAATTTATTTGTGCAAAGTTTAAGGAATTCCGCGATTCTGTTGCGCCAACTGTTGTGAAATTCGCAGGAAACATGAAACGAAAAGATCTGCCTCGGGAGCTTGTTTCCAAGAACAATATGTTTCTCTGGAATAATCTTGGTTATCAATTCAAGAGTACTAAGGTTATCCGCCGCGAGGACTTTAGTAGCGTTTCTAAGTTTGGAGAAGTGTACCGACATATGGCTTGTATGATATATTCGGTATTCCAGGAGTTATCTCAATGCTAATATTCTAATATTGGTTGTTTGTGAATCAATTCTGATATCGGTCGTTTGTGAAGAGAGAAGAGAAGAGAATTCACTTCTTTGCACTGCAGGGTTTTGTGTGTCCGCAAATCGCCTTTAACTAAACCATTTATTTTCTATCATTCATCTATTATTCATTCAATGTCATCCTATGATCCTTTTCACCCTTTTTGGACTTTGGTTTCTGCCTTCCTTTTTTAATTTTAGATACATGGTTGCTAACGTATACTTTTTTCTATTCCTCGAAACAACGTACAACTCGATCATGAAGTGCATGTCGGAAGTTATTCTCTTGATGTCGACAGGAGTCCATCAATCTCTGCGACCTTCCGTTCACGTTGATGGACCTACATGAACATTATTCACACCAGCCATCCTGCTGGACATTGATGTCCGGAGAAAAGTTTAGAGGTCGGAGACGAAGGTCGGAGGAGCCACAATTCAAGGAGCCGCAATTCAAGGAGCCGCAATTCAAAGAGCCGCAATTCAAAGAGCCGCAATTCAAATTAACTAGATGCATGCCAAGTATGACCCAGACATCAGGGAGTGATGGTAGGCATGGGCCAGAAAGACTCCTACAAAGCCCAGAGCAAGAGTCCATCATGTTCGAGACATTCAACAGTTCAGCAATCTACTTTGCCATCCAAGCAGTGTTGTCCTTGTATGCTTCTGGTCGTACGAATGGAATCGTGATCTGGCGATGGTGTGTTGCATACTGGGACCATCTATGAGAGATACGCTCTTCCTCGCGCAATCATCCATTTGGATCTCGCTGGACGAGACTTGAACGGTGAGCGTGGGAGCATGGTAGAAATAACTTATGGTTACCGATGTTTTTTTGGTTTTTTATGATCACGATGCCAAAGATCAATGATTAACGAACGCCTTTAAACCTGTAAAAAATAGAAAATGGTTAAAATATCCATTTGCGATCCAATAACTAAGTTATCGCCGCGCCTTAATTTTGAAACTATATCAAATCCATATGAAAAAATAGGATTAAATTTAAATTGACTGACTAAATTTCGTTTTAATCAACACCTGTTGCGATAATTGCAGTTGAATAAACTGCAAGTGTAATAAATTTGATAAACTTGTAGTCTAAACTTGTCTGTTTGTGTTTGCGTAGGTGTGTGTGTGTGTATGTGTGCGCGCGTGTGTGTATGTGTGTGTGTTTGCGTGTATGTGTGTGTGTGTGTGTGTGAATAGGATTAAAAATTTAAATTGACTGACTAATTTTGTTTTAATCGACACCTGTTGCGATAATTGCAGTTAAATAAACTGCCAGTGTAATAAATTTGATAAACTTGTAGTCTAAACTTATCTGTTTGTGTTTGTGTACGTGTGTGTGTGTGTGTGTGTGTGTGTGCGCGCGTGTGTGTGTATGTGTGTGTGTGCGTGTGTGTGTTTGTTGTGTGTGTGTGTGCGTGTGCGTATGTGTGTGTGCTTGTGTGTTTGTGTGTGCGTGTATAAGTGTGTGTGTGTGTGCGTATGTTTTTGTGTGTATGTGCGTGTGTTTGTGTGTGTGTGTTTGTGCATCTCTGTTTGTGTGTGTACGATTGTTTCTGTGTGTGTATGTTTGTATGTGTGTGTTTCTGTGTGTGTGTGTGTGTGTTTGTGTGAGTGCGTGTATGTGTGTTTATGTGTGCGTGTTTGTTTGTGTGTGTGTGCGTGTGTGATTGTGTGTGTGCGCGCGTGTGTGTGTTTGTGTGTGTGTGTGTTTGTGCGCGTGTGTGTGCGTGTGTTTGTGTGAATGTGTGTGTGCGTGTGTGTGTGTATGTGTATGTTTTGTGTGTGTGTGTTTGAATGTATGTGCGTGTGCGTGTATGTGTGTGTATGTTTGTATGTGGGCATGTGTGTGTTTGTGTTTATTTGTGTTTCTGTGCGTGTGTGTGCAACTGTGTGTGTGCTTGTGTGAGTGCGTGTATGTGTGTGTGTGCGTGTATGTGTGTTTATGTGTGTGTGTGTGTGCGTTTGTGTTTGTGTGTGTATTTTTGCGTGTTTGTGTTTATATATGTGTGTGCGTGTATCTGTGTGTTTGTGTGTGTGTATGTATGTGTGTGTGTGTGCGTGTTTGTGTGTGTGTGCGCGTGTGTTTGTCTGTGTGTGCGTGCGTTTGTTTGAGTGCGTACGTATGTGTTTTTGTGTGTGCGCGTGTGTTTGCATGTGTTTGCGTGTGTTTGTTTGTGTGTGTCTGTGTGTGTGTTTATATGTGTTTGTGTGTGCGCGCGTATGTGAGTTGTGTGTGTGCGTGTGTTTGTTTGTGTGTGTGTGTGTTTATATGTAATTGTGTGTGCGCGTGTGTGTGTTGTGTGTGCGCATCTGTGTGTGTGTGTGTTTTTGTGTGTGCGCGTGCGTGTGTATGTTTGTATATGTGCGCGCGTGTATGTGTGTGTGTTTGTGTGTGTGCGTGTTTGTGTGTGTGTGCGTGTTTATGTGTGTTTTTTTGTGTTTTATATATGTGTGTGTGCGAGCGTGCGCGCGTGTGTGTGTGTGTGTATGTTTGTATATGTGTGCGTCGAGTTGTATTCGATTTATTACAGTACACCTGTTTTCGGCTAAGTATGACGTATTATTTTTATTACTATTTTTATTATCCGATATTTGATGTTTTTTATTGATAAAGCATTAATCCCGCTGAGGCAAAGAACGGAAATACCCCCACCCTCCCTTGACTGATAAAGAGCCGCGCATTTATCGCACTTGCCCATACCCGCTGCTCATGTCCATGCTTTAACGCCCCGGGGAACTTGATATGAAATTATAACAACCGAACAAATTATGATCAAAGATAATGTTAACACGTGGATTTAAATGAAACTGAAATTTTGGAGTCTTTCCCATTTTAGAACCCCCCCCCCCAGTTTAGTGGTCAGATTGCGCCCCCCAGCTTAGTCTTTCCCATTTTAGTCTTCCCCCCCCCCCAGCATAGTCTCCCCCCCCCCCCCCCAGCTTAGTCTTTCCCATTTTAGCCCCCCCGGCTTAGTGGTCTGATAGCCCCCCCCCCCCCGCTTAGTGGTCAGATAACCTATAGCCCCCATCATGGTAGTTATTTCATTTAATTTGATCTACTTATTTCAGGCGTTCACCCCCCCCCACAGCCGGGTTCGATCATGAAGTGCATGTCGGAAGTTATTCTCTGGATGTCGACACGAGTCTATCAATCTCTGCGACCTTCCATTCACGTTGATGAACCTACATGAACATTATTCACGCCAGCCATCCTGCTGGATATTGATGTTGGGAGAAGAGTTTAGAGGCCGGAGGAGCCG
This sequence comes from Convolutriloba macropyga, assembly GCF_964194025.1. Lineage (NCBI taxonomy): Eukaryota > Metazoa > Xenacoelomorpha > Acoela > Convolutidae > Convolutriloba > Convolutriloba macropyga. The sequence goes on along the minus strand of NC_134471.1, from coordinate 9,105,258 downwards.
CAATTCAAGGAGCCGCAATTCAAAGGGCCGCAATTCAAATTAATTAGATGCATGCGACAAACTCAAAAACTATCACTCAAAATCATAGTTATAATCATATAGTTATAATCATAGTTTCAGAGCCTATTAATTGAACTCTTACGCAGAACAAGTTCTGCAACTTGATATAAATTCATGTATATTGAAAACGCATGTGTGTGTGTGCGTGTATGTGTGTTTATGTGTGTGTGTGTGCGTTTGTGTTTGTGTGTGTATTTTTGCGTGTTTGTGTTTATATATGTGTGTGCGTGTATCTGTGTGTTTGTCTGTGTGTATGTGTGTGTGTGTGTGCGTGTTTGTGTGTGTGTGCGCGTGTGTTTGTCTGTGTGTGCGTGTGTTTGTTTGAGTGCGTACGTATGTGTTTTTGTGTGTGCGCGTGTGTTTGCAAGTGTGTGCGTGTGTTTGTTTGTGTGTCTCTGTGTGTGTGTTTATATGTGTTTGTGTGTGCGCGCGTGGGTGTGTTGTGTGTGTGCTTGTGTTTGTTTGTGTGTGTTTATATGTAATTGTGTGTGCGCGCGTGTGTGTTGTGTGTGCGCATCTGTGTGTGTGTTTTTGTGTGTGTGCGTGCGTGTGTATGTTTGTATATGTGCGCGCGTGTATGTGTGTGTGTTTATATGAGTGCTTGTGTGTTTGTGTGTGTGTGCGTGTTTGTGTGTGTGTGCGTGTTTATGTGTGTTTTTTTGTGTTTTATATGTGTGTGTGTGCGTGCGTGCGCGCGTGTGTGTGTGTGTGTGTATGTTTGTATATGTGTGCGTCGAGTTGTATTCGATTTATTACAGTACACCTGTTTTCGGCTAAGTATGACGTATTATTTTTATTACTATTATTATTATCTGATATATGATGTTTTTTATTGATGAAGCATTAATCCCGCTGAGGCAAAGAACGGAAATACCCCCACCCTCCCTTGACTGATAAAGAGCCGCGCATTTATCGCACTTGCCCATACCCGCTGCTCATGTCCATGCTTTAACGCCCCGGGGAACTTGATATGAAACTATAACAACCGAACAAATTATGATCAAAGATAATGTTAACACGTGGATTTAAATGAAACTGAAATTTTGGAGTCTTTCCCATTTTAGACCCCCCCCCCAGCTTAGTGGTCAGATTGCGCCCCCAGCTTAGTCTTTCCCATTTTAGTCTTCCCCCCCAGCATAGTCTCCCCCCACCCAGCTTAGTCTTTCCCATTTTAGCCCCCCCTCCCAGCTTAGTGGTCTGATAGCCCCCCCCCCCCCCTCAGCTTAGTGGTCAGATAACCTATAGCCCCCATCATGGTAGGTTCATCAACGTGAATTTCCATTCACGTTGATGAACCTACATGAACATTATTCCCGCCAGCCATCCTGCTGGATATTGATGTTGGGAGAAGAGTTTAGAGGCCGGAGGAGCCGCAATTCAAGGAGCCGCAATTCAAAATAATTAGATGCATGCGACAAACTCAAAAACCATCACTCAAAATCATAGTTATAATCATATAGTTATAATCATAGTTTCAGAGCCTATTAATTGAACTCTTACGCAGAACAAGTTCTGCAACTTGATATAAATTCATGTATATTGAAAACGCATGTATTTTTAATTACGATCACAAAAGATAGCGAGAGAGAGAGACAGAGAGAGAGAGAGAGAGAGAGAGAGAGAGAGAGAGACGCGTTATAATTGGCTCTTGAGCAAATAGAAGCGCGAAAGCCCGGGTAATTATGTACGCTATGCGCATATCAAAACCAGGCGGCATTTTAGTATGCCCATAACCAGGGCAGACAGAATTTGTTTATGCCAAGACCGCAAACCGAATTAACAAAATTCATGTTCAGACAAAAGTCAGTTGATGACTCATCTTGTCTTACTAAAATCACACTAAACAGTGAAATCTCGGACCTGGACATAGTAATAGGCCGCCTAAAAATCATTATGATTCATTTTCTGGTCCAGTACTGAATCTCTCTGACGATGCGCTCTGGAATATCATCACATTTATTGCACTCTTAATTTAATCATCTTATGATTCATTTGTTCAAGCACAAGCTTGATTTCCTTAATTTGCTTTGATTGATTGATGACTTCTGATTTGTTTTGATTTGTAAAATTCGCGGGTTTTATGTTTACCCACTTGTGCAACCTGGCACTTCATTGTAATCTGGAAATCTCTTGTGAATAAGTAGTAAACATTGGTGACCTTTTTTAACGACAAATTCATTCATTAAAAGCAACCAAATTTCTGAAATTGAAACTCTGAAAAAAAATTAACAAAATCATTTAAAGTTCTTTCAAGCAGCTGTTTTACTGCAGCAAACAAACTGAATACTCTTACGCTTGACCATTGAAGTTGCTTTTGATAATACTTGTTTCATTCAGCAGTTACAAAAACTTAACAAAACCAAAACTGACAAACTGATAGATCAAAAAAGAACAAAGTTCAAAACTGTTGCAATAATCACCTGTTTCAATATGCCCAGCGCCAATAATAAGAAAAAGGCAATACAACAACAGCTGCAGAGGAGAGAAGCAGAATGGACAGTCAATGTCAACTATCTTGAGGCAATGATTCAAGAGGAAAATTTAGAGGGCATCAATTGGTCCTATGAGTCTCTTTCTCAACAAAAGCTTCAGTTAGACAAAAACTCAGCGACGACCTTTTTAAATACAACCTCACACAAAATGAATTGAAAGAAATAATGGAGAAATCAGCAGATAGAAGTCTAATTATCTTGAAGTGGAAAAAATATGGCAAAGACCATTCAAGAGAAGTTACTACAGACTCCGACAGCCATTTGCCAGAGCGCCAAAGATGAGCACAACCACAGCAAAATAACAGTCAAAATAACAGTCAAATGACGAACCCTCAACAACCCATAGACCCTATTACAGTCGACAACAAAAGACATACAATTTGAGAAACAAATCAAAAGCAGAGAGCAGCACAGAAAAAGTACCTACTCTCCTCGCTTCAGAAAAGCAACAACAAAGCAGCAGAAATCCCCAACATGGACAGAAAGATGACGATGAAATAGAACAAAGTAATCAATTGATAGGGAACGCTATCAATTCAGATACAACGTCAATGGGAGGAGGGGATACAACGTCAATGGCAGACAACAAAGACAGTAACGACAAGTATAACCCAAATTCCTACATTGAGTTTCCTCTGAGACATTTTGGGCACATTCAAAAACAGAGAAGGACCGATCCAAAAACCAACTTCACACAAATCCGCGAGAGAACATTACAGCTGAATGATGAGTCAAAAACAGAAAGCACTTCGTCAAAGATGATAGCGAGTTTTCCAAACAATAATGGTGACCATCACATAAGAGCAGAGCAAGGAAAAAGCAATGGTGATGAGGACTCGACAAAATCCCGAGAAGCAATTGAAGTTAACTACGAAGAGCAAAACATCGGACCAATCACCATAAGACACAATGTTGGTACCACTACATCAAACGACAAACTCAAATCCTATAAACACGCTAAAAGGAAACAAAAAATACACCAATCAGAGGTAAGTACCGAATCTGATTGCAGTTCAAATCAAATATTTGACACCAACATCCCAGACCAACGGAAAACAGAAAAAAAAACACAGCAACATCGGCAACAATCAAGACAACAAAACTTACATCCTTTTAACAGAAAACAACTACCAAATAAAATCGAGCCTTTACACAGAAGAAATCAACAGACGACAGACTACGACAGTAATTATCTACAATCAACAGACGATGAAAGCGACGATCATCAACAAATCGACAACATCAGACTAAGCAGTAACACAACGCATTATGAACTAAAACCAAAAAGACAAGGAGCCAGAAAAAGAGAAAGAAAAATAGACAAGATCCATGATGTCAACCTCGCCTCAACAAGTACCCATTTTCAGGAGACTCAGGGTCAAGGTACTTCAAATATTCACGAACATGTTTAAAATCAAGAACAGCAATTTCTTCAAAGCATCGATTTCTATCAAGATGCGAACAAAATCAATAGAAGTAACCAATCAAATGACAGAGAATTGAGCAGAAAAGCCGCCAACAACATAATCCCAGAAACGAACAACAATCTTTGCAATTTTAATCTCAACGCACAAGACCAAAGACTACCAAATTACATCAAAAGAATTGGCCGACAACCAAACAGACAGTTTCAACATACACAGACAACACAAAACATTTTCTTAAGCACAACAACAACCTGTCACATCCAGCATTAATCTTCCAAAAACTCAACTCAAATCCTTCAGCGGAGATCCATTGAGATGGCACGACTGGTTTAGTTTTTTCAAAGCCACAATACATGACAATGTAACACTGACAGATGCCCAACGGATGACATATCTTCAAAACGCCCTCACAGACAGAGCCAAAGATAGCATTATTGGATACTCATACAACTGAGAGTTTTATAATGAAGCAATGCAAGAATTACAAAAACGATTCGGGAAACCACAGCATGTTACAGCAGCTTACCTTGATAAGTTGGAACACTGGCCCAGACCCACCATTAATAACCCCGAAAGTTTTGTATCTTTTGCAGCGTTTCTTAGACAATTGGTTCAAACGTTTATACTTCACAATTTCACATCCGATCTTCAATCTTCAGCTTTCCTTAAGATCGCAAAAGATAAACTGGCGCCAAAATTGATAATCAGATGGGACTAATACGTCCCTAGGCAAGCTATTGTTCAACCTAATTTAATTCATTTTAAGGACTGGATCGATAATTACGCAGAAGCTTGCGAAGATTTGTCAACATTACAAAGACCAACCAATCAAGAAAACAGTTCATCTAGAAGATCAAACAGGCTCTTCCAACAGCAAAGTAACAAAAGATGTCCTCTATGTGGATACAGTCGCAACCTAGGAAAATGCAACCAATTCCTCAATAAAGATATTAACGAAAGACAACAAACATTAAGACAACTGAAAATGTGCCCAAATTGCCTCACCGAACAGCCAAAAGGACAGTGTAACAGTCATTACCGGGGTCGCATCGAAAACTGCAACGGATTTCATCACTCAACAACTCACAGAAACAACTTCAACAGTTCACAGACATTTTCATCAACTCAGCAACAGCAAAGAAACCAACAGCAACAACATCAACAACAAAAACACAACCAAGTTCAAAACCATTCTGAAAAGAATTATCACAACAGTGGTGGTCAACAAAACAAAGGACACCAAACACAGATAACCGCAAACAGATCACAGTTTCAACCACATGGATTCAACTATGGAAGAGTGGTTGGTTACAATCATAACAACAACACACGTAGTTCTTTTGGTCAAAACAATAACACTAACCGTTTCAATCAGAATTACAATCCCAACAACAACAATGGAAGCACCTTCATTAGAAATTATAATAATCCGAACAACTTCATGCCAAATACAAATTCACGACAACAGAACACCGGACATTCTCATAATCAAACAGACAAACAAAATCACAGCCAAAGGCAACAAAACTTTAACAACAACAACAGCAACCCACGACCACAAAATCACACATGTAGCAACAACCAAATCAGTTTCCGGATACGACCTCAAGTTCAACTTCAAGCCATTTCGGTTATCCTTTACACTGAAGACGTATCAATAGAAACATATGCTCTTTTGGATAGCGGGAGCGACAACACACAAATAACAAACTCAATGGCAAAAGCACTCGGAAATAAAAAACACAGATCACATTGCAGTACCAATTTCTTCAATTTACGGAGAACATATCATAACAGCAACTGAAGTTCTTCTGGGAATTGGATCACTCAACAGCACCCGACCTCTTTTCAAAATACCGGTGTACGCCACGTCAGCATCTGACTTTCAAATGCCGAATGTACCCGTTGAGATGTTGAACTCTTTTTGCGCTGACCAAGATCTTCTTAACAACATCACATTTCCACAAGTACGAGATAACAGAATAGGAATTTTAAACGGAGCGGATGCCTTCATAGCAACAGTACCACTCAAATTCACAACAGGACCACCAGGAACCCCATACGGAGTCTTGACACAGCTTGGATGGACCGTTACAGGACCAATACAACAGAAATACATGCCAACCAGTAATAAACAAGAAATCAACTACAACATCACGCTTTACAACAGAAAAAAAACCCAGAACAGGATGTAGAGAACGACATGCTTCAAATGTTTTGGACAACGGAGGGAAAAAATTAGTGAGCGCAAAAAAGACGCTGACAGCAGGTGTCAGGAAAGCTCTTGAAACACTAAAAAGTACGACATGCCACAACGGTTCTCGTTATGAGATCGAGCTACCTTGGAAGATGACACTAAGCTACCGAACAACTACTTTCTTGCCAAAGCACAATTACGGTCACTTGAAAACCGACTTCAACAGGAACCAGACCTATTTTGTCGTTACAACCAAACCATCGAAGCAGACATTGAAAAAGGATTTGTTGAAGAGACACAACGTCAACCCAACTTCATGAATTCACGACTTTGGTATCTTCCACACTACCCCGTTGAACATAAAATGAAGAAAAAATAGGACGAGTCACAAATGCAGCTTCAGTATACAAAGGACATTCACTTAACAAAGCTTTTTTGACCGGAACAGATCTACTATGCCGCCTTGTTGGACTTCTTCAGAGCTTTCGGCAGTACAAGATTGCAGTAACCGGTGATATCGAAGCGATGTTCATGCAAGTTGCCATAAGAACAAAAGACCAAGACGCACTCAGATTTTTGTGGAACAAAGATGGAGAAGAAAAAATTTTCATGTACAAGAGACTAATATTCAAGTGAAATATACATACTCCACAGATGTGCAGAAGATAATAAATTAAGTAATCCTGAAGCCTGCTCAGCCATAAGAAACAATTTCTACATGGATGATTACCTTCAAGGTTTCAAGACAACCGAAATGGCAGCAATCACAACAACAGAGGTAAAGGATACGTTACAAAAAGGTGGTTTTAAGCTTACAAAATTTTTTAGTAACGACTCAAACACCGTCATGAAAATAACTGGAGAAAATGCAGACACAGCGATAGAGCAACGTATTTTAGGACAAATGTGGAATGCCCAGGAAGATATTTTCATCTTCAAAAGACCAGACTTAAAATTGGATGTCAAAAGCATGCAACAACGTCAACTGCTGTCACTCGCCGCATCATTGTTCGATCCCCTTGGAATCATCGCGTCGTTTTCCATTAGAGTACGATGCATTCTTCAATCAATAGTGAAACAAGGTAACAACTGGAATAATCAGATTCCAAGAGAGTTCCAACACGACTTACGGCAATGGGTCGACGAATATGAGCAGATGCAAGAAATTTCTATTAGCAGATGTCTGATCCCCAACCCAGATGCTAAGCATGAACTTCACATATTTTGCGATGCATCAAGTACAGCAATAGCAACGACAATATATATCAGATCAAGCAGCGCAGAAGAAATAACAACTCAATATGTTGTTAGCAAAGCAACCCATTAAAACAACAACCATCCCGAAGTTAGAACTCGGAGCAGCAGCTATGGCAGCAGAACTTGTTTCCTTTGTTCAAAGCGAAATGACAGTACACTTTGACAAAATTCAATTCTGGACTGACAGTATGGCCACATTAGGTTGGATTAAATCAACAAAACACCAAAAATTTTTTGTAGCAAATAGAATTGCATAAATTTTAGCAAACTCTAAGTCGGAACAATGGAATTTTGTAACCGGTAAAATCAACCCTTCGGATCACGGAACAAGAGGACTTTCTTTAACAGACTTGAAAGAAAAATGGTTGTCAGCGCCAAAAGTTCTCCTAGAAAATCCCGTTCCAAATTTCCAAAGAGACCAGCAATTTACAGCGACGAACCGAAACAATAATGAAAGCAGTCAATATCTTCTGAAAACGGCCAGTCACCAACAGTTATGAAGACGCACGACGCCATCTATTAAGACAATCACAGCATAAAACTTTTTCTCATAGCATAAGATACCTTGAACGAGTCAAAGAACTAGACAAGCGGGACAAGTTATTGCAATTCACCCCCTTCCTGGACAAAGATGGTTTAATACGAGCAAGAGGCAGATTAAAGCACGCTAAAATACACTACAGTCAAAAACATCCTATTATACTTGACAGTAAGAATAGTATTACTAAACTAATAATTGAACAAGCCCACAACGACTGTAGACATCTTGGAACAGAGTTTGTTCGAGCACACCTGCAGCAAGATTTCATAATAATAGGACTAAGACGATTTTTGAAACAACTAAGCAAAACATGTTTCATTTGCCGACAATGGAGAGCACAAAATATTACCCCCCTCATGGCCGACCTCCCCAGTTTCCGATTCGCAGAAGCAGAAAAACAATATCCTTATCTAAATGTTGGTTTAGACTTTTTCGGACCCTTTTACATCGAGCACCAAAATCGCAAATTGGAAAAACAATATGTGTGTCTTTTCACCTGTCTTGTCACTAGAGCTGTGATTCTAGAGGTTTGTCAGACATTGGACACAGATAGTTCCCTACTAGCCATCCGAAGATTTGTATCGCGACGAGGATATCCAGAATTAATCATTTCTGACAATGGATCGAACTTCACATCAGCAAAAAAAATGTTGGATCTGAGCAAAATCAGTATTGACATTGACTACATCAAGTCCCAGTTACAGCAACAAAATATTACATGGAAACTGAACCCACCTCTAGCCCCTCACTTCGGCGGGATATGGGAAAGGCTAATTCAGTCTGCCAAACGCACTCTGCTCATAATTTTAGGCAGCCAACAATTGAAAGCCTAAATTTTTCAAACAATTGTAGCCGAGACTGAAGGACTTCTCAATTCCAAACCAAACACATATGTCTCCTGAGACACAAACGATGAAGAAGCACTAACACCTAATCATTTTTTATTAAGGCGCCCTTACAGCTCTTTAGCACCGTTGACATCTACCAGCCGAACATTTAGTAAAAAGGAGTTCTCTTACACGCAAACACCACTTGGATCATTTTTGGAAACGTTTGCGAAAGGAGTACGCATCAGATCTTATCAGCCGACCAAAGTGGAGAACAGAATCAGTCAGAGCAATTGAAAGAAGGCCATTTAGTCTGGTTATTGCATGAGTTCACTCCGAGATGTATTTGGCCAATGGGTCGGATTGAGAAATGCCACAATGGATTGGACGGACGAGCACGATCCTTCGAAATCAAGACATCAACTGGAGTGCTGAACAGACCAGCAGTCAAATTAGCTAAAGTTTTACACAATACATGAAACCATTAAATTTTAAATTTCAAACGACGCGGAATCCAGCTCAAAGTGTTTATTTGCCGTCACCGACAACAGTCATCATCAAGTTTTTTTTATTGTGTCCTTATTTGCCAGTTCGACAAAAGCTAACATCTCCGGAATCCACATAATTTTGTCAACAGCCTTCAGATCGACAGAGTTTGCACCTTCACATCAACAGAGTTTACAGTATATGCTGCCAACGATCTTCGATTAAACTTCAACTTTCACAGCCCCATGAAGCCTAGTAACTACTTTCACATATCCTTATCATTCAACAACACAATATTCCAACTACTACGCATCAAATGCAAACGTCGATGCAAACGTATGATCACCAACTTTCGCCAACATATAGCCGTTGTATATGTGCCGCCCCGGAAGAGTGTAGAACAAGTTTACACATACACACACAGAGAAAGCCAAAAATGCCCTCAATTATGACAACAGATCATCTTTACAGCTTCGACATTACAAAACAATCTTGAAATTACAGATCAGCAAAAGAATAATATAAAATTGATTGTCGAAAATCTTAAATTGTAAACTACAACAAGAGTATTCAGTTTTACCCTCATGCACGCGGCCCGGAGTGTTCAAGCACAAGCTTGATTTCCCTAATTTGTTTTGATTGATTGATGACTTCTGATTTGTTTTGATTTGTAAAATTTGCGGGTTTTATGTTTACCCACTTGTGCAACCTAGCAATTCATTGTAATCTGGAAATCTCTTGTGAATAAGTAGTAAACATCATTGTCTTAGTTTATGTTAGGTCCCGCAGGCCACTGAGGAGGCATTCCACGAATATTATTCATCAATTATTTTTCTAGGAAGTATCATAAAAACTTGGATCTATTGTTTTGCCCCCCCCCGCTTATATTTTTTAAAATATTTATAATATTTTTTACGCCTTCCCCCCAAGCTCACGTGCTATTTTCTACAGAGTCAACGTGCTATATAACAACATAAAATTTGTAACTGCGGGGCGTAAAAAACACTGAGAGGGGGGCGAAACAGAATAGATCCAAAAACTTTTTTTTATTAAATCGAGTAATGCGGGTAGGGTATATCGGGTATAATACGGGTAGGGTGTATTTAGGGTATTTTGGCACATTGAGTGTTCTACTGTAACCCAAAAGTGAACACAGTCGTTTAATCTCCATTGAAATTGCTCTTAAACGACATTGCCAAGACTATAAATAATCCGACATTCTAATAACTCATATTAGTAGTATAAAAAAATGACTAGAACCTCAACGGGGGGGACGGACATTTTTGGAAGCCTGATTTTCTCGGCCCGACAACAACGGGGTGGGACACTTGAAAATTTTGAAAATCTGAATAAAATGTCCCCCCTATTTTTGAGTTTTTAGTCAGTTTTTTGAAGATTTTATGGGGCTATATTATTATTCCATTCGTCTAAATTTTTCTTAGGCTAATTGAAACCAGTTCTAATTCTTTGCAACTTTTGCAACTTTCCCGCCATATTGTGCAGCGCTAGACAAAGGCGCGTTAGAATGAGTTCATTTTACCCTGTAATCTCGCTCATTTTACTGCTTTATTATATAGAGCTGCAAAACTTAGCGTGCATATATCCGATTTTCATGAAATATAACCCAATTTTTAGCCAAAAATGTTCAAAATTTTCGGTTTTTTGTCCCCCCCACTAGATTTTTGCGGCAAGATCTTAGAAAAATTGCCGACAGATCAAAAATTCAATATTCTGGGAACACTATAAAGGGTTTCAGGGGAACTGGGGAAACTTGTTTTTCTTACATTTTTGGCTAAAAAAACAAAGTCCTGGTTGAAAAAAATTTGCCTGGTCCGTTTTCTGGCCCACAAACTTTCATTTTATTTTCAGTACTTACACCTTTCAGTAATCATTTCCTTGTGTTATCATCATTAATAATAAAATTAGGAACTTTCTATCACACTTTCTCAGTTTTTATCATCTGGCAACACCTTCTACACTACAAAAAAGTTGGCAATTACTCAAGCAGAGGATGTAAGGTTCTGACATTTTCTAAAGCAATTTTACCTTCAGTTGATTGAATGAAAAAGGTTTCAAGAAAGATAAAAGACAGGCTTTAAATACTGCTGAATTATTTTTTTGTTTAACTTAAATTCATTTGTATTATATGACAAAATACTTCTGATAACTGAGGACAAAAGTAAATTGCCAACTTTTTTAACCCATCAAGAAAAAATCAATTCAGTCAAAGGACATTTCTTCATTTCGTTTCAACTGGAGTTTGGAAGAGGTGTATCAATGGTGAAATCTAGCATCAATAAAGGTAAAGCATCTTTCTGTCAGCTTTTGTGATAGAGATTGATAACAGCTGATCGTTTTTTTTTAAAGTTTATTATTGAGTCCTGGAGGTTATTTTTAGATGTGACATTTAAGCGACATTTGTGTTTCAAATAAAGAGGGATCTGTTACATTTCGGACCAGGTTAACGAGTCCGACAATGGCTTCGAGAATTTATGAAACTTTGGGGTCTTTCCTAATATACCCCCCCCCCCAGCTAAGTGGGTGTATTTTATTTGCACCCTCGAGACGCGCGTGCCATATTTTTATCCGAAAACATAGCCTATATTAAGACATAATTACAATGATTTGGGGTATAGGTTGAAAAACGGATTAATAAAGATTAGTGCGGAGGTACACAAACAATTGATCAGATTTTTATAGCAAAACAGTCTAATATTTAGTGAAACTTTTGGCAAAATTAAAGGCTAACCAATTTTAGGAAAACAGCCGAGAAAGATCACGAACCTGAATAAAATAATCTTTTGTGTCAATCGAAATAGTGTATTCGATTTTGATATCTGCCATTGTGGAAAGTGCCCGCTCAGTGAAAAATTTCAAGTCGAGGGTCGAGTTGTTTGCGACCAAGGGAACGGAAACCTGATCATCTACCTCCGCAACAATTGAGTAAGAAAAATCTTTTTTAGTAGGCCGGATTTATGGGTAGGAACTATTTTTCAAACAATCCGGTTCTACTGATTTTTATTGGGTGTAAAATGAATAAGAAAAAACCCTGCATGTATGGCAGCGGAAAAGCTGACTTAATAAGTTGACTGCGACACAAATTTTGTTGCAAAAACGAATTTTGATACAGTCTGATATGTGCAGGAAGAACTGTGCTCTGTCACACGCTGTGGCAGTTCAACCCCTCCTGGTACGTTGGACCACACCTTTCACTATTTCTCACACTTCACGCGTGCACCATCACAAACTCTCACTACACACAAGAAATTTCTAGCCCAAAAAGGGGGGACGGTACAAATTTAACTTTTTAAAAAAGCCAATTGGGCAATATAAGCCCGGCTGCAAGTGTTTTTTGGACAATATAGGTACAAATACAGGATGAGACAAGACTTTTTAGTTTTGTTTGGTTCTTCAGTCCTCTTCGCTATCACTTTCTATAATTCTTGCTCGTCTTCTCTTTTTGGTAGGTGGTTGATCTTGCAGATTTTGACGATCAATCGTTACTGGGAGGTTGGTTGGCGGTTGTTGATCAATTGTGATAGGAGGTTGGGGGCTGCTATCTGAATCTTCTATCGCTTGACTTAGAATAAATCCGTCGCAAGCTGCGTCTGTAGAGGAACCACTGTCCGAAAACTCTGACAAATTGTCAAAATCTACCACGTTTTCGTTTAATTCATCCTCGCTATAATTTCGCTGGTGAAAACCTGGGTCGGGAATTGAGTTGATACTTGTGTTTAGAATGCTTTTAGTTTGTCGAACGTTTGCTGACTGTTGCGTTTGGCGTTTGTGTTTTTGCTGGTATTTGCTTTTTACCTGCTGCCCGCTTTCCCGCGCCCGCTGCCCGCTTTCCTGCGCCCGCTGCCCGCTTTCCGGCGCCCGCTGCCCGCTTTCCCGCGCCCGCTGCCCGCTTTCCTGCGCATGCTGCCCGCTTTCCGGCGCCCGCTGCCCGCTTTCCCGCGCCCGCTGCCCGCTTTCCTGCGCATGCTGCCCGCTTTCCGGCGCCCGCTGCCCGCTTTCCTGCGCATGCTGCCCGCTTTCCTGCGCATGCTGCCCGCTTTCGTGCGCCTGCTGCCCGCTTTCCTGCTCACTTTCGCCCAAGTCATCGGCGCCCCAATTGGGTTCAATCATTATTGATTTGAAGAACATATCCTCTCTTATTGAACGATGACCATAGGGCAGCATGGAAACTTGGTCATTCATAGTAAATCGTTTGTCATCGTAGCCTGACAAAGATTTCTTGTTGACAACTATTGTGTGAAGCCTGTGGTTGCTAGAGGCTATTCTTGTGTTGAGCAGACGCACCACCTCTCCGCCCAAAAGAGTTTGCTTGTATAATTCATGGGTCATGCTGCGCCTTGCATCTTTTGTGACCCCTTTTGCTGACTGTTTGGTGCAACCTGAGAAAAATAAACTTGGTTTATTTCAAATTCATCCCGTTTTTTCCATACCCCCCAAAAAATTTGTTTGCTCGAATGTTTCACAAATGCCTGTTGTTTTGTTTACTTGTGTTTGTAGAGTGAAGGGGGGGGCTAGTGAAAAAGACTTATACTTGCCTTCAGCGAGCTTGATTGAATACAGCTTTGGTTTGAGTCCACAAAACTCAGCAATTGGCCGGCTTCCCATCTCGTCTTTGAATTTAAGAGTGACACGTGCATTGTCCCTGCTGTATAGCGGGTGCTCGGGAGGGAAATTTGAAAAATCAAATTGCTCTGCAACCTGCTTTTTCTTCTGTATTTCTGCAAAGAAATCTCTTGAGCGCACTTCATACACGAAGGAGTCTGTGTCTGAATAAAGCAAATTACAATCAAAGTTTTTCTTCATAACTTTGTAGTGAAACTCAAACATGAATTTCTTAGCCAAATCCAGTATACAAGCACCGACGATGGTTGGTTTGTCCCACAGTATTTCTGATTGTTGAAGGCATACAGTGACCAGATCTTCACTGATAATTTTTGATGACTGGTACTCGGGCTTGTCTGTCCATTTGAGTGTTTCTTCTTCAGTGCGCGTCAATTTGACTTTCATTCGGTTTCGTTTTCCCTCGCAAGTTTTTCCGAATGACGAGTTTACCATTAACTTGTAGAAATCTTCCTCAAACTTATTCTTTGCCTGCTTTCTTTTTTCGGTATTTAGTTTCACGTACGGCGCTAGCCACTTTTCTTGTTTGAATGATAACACTCGATGAAGCTTGGTTACTACCAATCCTAGTTCAACATAGAGTTTCAAGGTTTGGTAGTGTAGTGTATAATTTTGTTTATCGAAAAGCGTCTGGATAAGCTTTTTTACCTGCGGGGGTTTTTTAATTTGCATATCGGCCAACAAGTCGCCTTGGTATTCACTGAGCCAGCATTCATCAATCGCTTCTTTTGTGGGCGCCAAAGGAAAATCAGAGTGTAGATCGTGCAGGCTGTCGGGATAACTGAAATCGACTTCAACTATGTATCCCACTTCATCGTCATCAGGCGTATTCAATATTCGGCGCAAAATTTCCTGGGCTTCCTCATCGGTCCATTCACTTTTGTCAAACATTTCGAAATCATGGAGGGGTAGGGGGAATTTTTCCATGATTCCTCCATACAGATTATTGGCATCGATCATTATTATGAATGAGGAAATGTTCTTCGGTTTGTAGTCCGAAAGAAACTTGTTGTTTGTGCGACAGAGCCGTTTGCTGTAAACCGAGCTCACGCCTCCTCTTATAAGACTTTCTACCATGTCGAGGTGTTCCCTTTCTGTTAGAAGATGTAGTTGAGGGTTGCATATTTTGAGCATTGCATCTCCTGACAAGTTGGAAGCCGTGTAATACTGGCAGCAGTCGAGCCCATATGTATCATAGCACACTTTTCTAAAGCAGAGTACTACTGCAGCGAGGAGAAACACATCTGTTGTTAAATACAAATTGTAGTAGTCACCAATGTTTTGGCACTTGAATAAATTGAAAACGTCGAGGGCTCGCTTGTATTCATCTTCACTCACTGTTACCTCGTACTGCTGCAAACTGTTTGTCCATTTCTCGAGAGGGGGAAGCTGGGCCTCTTGCAATTTTTCAAAGCTATCGACGAAGCAATAAGGGAACGAGCCTTTTTGTTTTAGCAAATTAACCGATGTTGTGGGCCACGCTTGAAAATGTTGTTCCAATAAGGTGAATTGATCAGATGGCAGGTTCTGTACCAACTTGTCGAGCGATGCATTCATGAACTTAAATGAGTCCAATAGTCTGATATACTCATACTGGCTTGTCCAAACACCTTTCTTGTTTTGTGTTGTTTTCATATGCACTCCAATTTGCAATGAGATGAATTTCTCACTCGTGCTTGGCACAACTGAAATTGTGTTTTTGTCATTCAGACTTTGTAGTGCTAATACTACGTGATGAAGATCATAGTTTGCCAAGTTGTGCGCAAATAGGGGTGTGAAGTTTAGAGTTTTGCGTTTCAAATTGCACTGCGCATGTGCCCATCCCAAAAATTTTCCTGTGAAATGACAGTGGTCTAGAACAGTGGGATCTTGTGAGGATGTATTCAATTCAGTTTCACAAATCCAACACAAACTAGCTTGATCTTTAGTGATTGTTGGCTCTCCGGAAAAGTTTTTGTGTTGTTGTTTCACGTCGTATATATCCCTAGCAATTTGTTCCAGTGACTTAACAAATTCAACCATGACATTCGGACCACATTTGAGATCGAAGTAGAATGGCTTTGTTTCGTTTAAAGCAACGAAGAGCAAAGCATAACTACATGGCTTGTGTTCCTCCAATGCTCTAGTAACTGAATTTTGTTGTGTATTGATAGTGTTAGCAACTGGTTCAATTATTGACTCCAGATCGAAAAATCCAACTATCGGCGCAAACCATCGGGCTTGAACATTTTTGAATTCAAAGTTTTGCTGTTCGGCTTTCGGCATTTTAATTATTGCTTGCGTGTTTTGATGGCATATTTCTTCATGCCTCTCATGTCGATCCAATGAGGTGCTGATGTGGAAACAGTTACGACACAAATGGTTGTCAATGCGCTGGTGTTTTTCAAGATATTTATGAATAAGTGCCTTGATATTTGTGATCAGGACATAGTGATGCATTGATCCATCACTTAGCAAGAGCAGATCCAGATTGAAATTGTAGTTTTTATTATTTGATATGCGGAAAGGAATCAGTTTCTTGTTCGAGTGTCGAAAAACATTAACGCGTACCAAGTTCAGCAGTTCAAATTTTTCCATCTGGTGAAAAGCCATGGGCATCATGAATTCACCAGTCGCTTGTTTTGCTCCTGGATTTTCCGAACTATACATTATTGGATTTGTTTTTTGTCTCCATGAAGCATTGGCGGGTATCAACCTGGGTCCGAATGTGTTATGGTACTGAGCTGTATAGCAGTAGAGAAAACATTTCTCGTCTTGTCGGTTTCGAATGTTCAACAGGTACTGACATTTTGCTAGCTCAGAAGGCAGAGCTAAATATGAAGAAGCAGCAATTGGTTTTGACCTGGCGAGCCTCATTCCAATGTTTTCAATGCTATCTACTGTCCAGCCGCTACCATGAGATGCAAAATTGTTCAAGGCAAGCAGCATTTGTTCAACCATTCCAGCGAAGCAAGATTTACTCAAACCTGTGAAGTCGACCCGCTGCATTTTCGAGTTGATGTATATTTTAATGCGATCTGGCTGGCTGCTAACATTTTCATCGCTCGATGGTTTTGTGAGCTGTACCAGTGCGCTAAACTGAAGTTTTTGTGCATGGTTTTGGGTGTTGAGTTGAACAATGTTTTCAATCTCATCACGTTTGCTACGCATGAAACTTAGCAAGTCTATTTCATGTTCTCCCACTGGTATGTCATATGTTTTCAAAACACCGCCGAAAGCTTGCTCGGACGGAAGAATTCCAGAACTTGGGTTGTTTTCGAGATCAGCGTTCCATACCGGCAGTCCATGTATTTTATTCATATGCTCCATGTACTTGAGGTTGTCTACGAAGAACTTGTTGCAGTACAGACAGTAGCGGGGATGTTTTGAGTTGTGTTGCTGTATCATATGCGTTTCTAGTTCTATGACTTTTTCGTGAGCAAACGCACATTCATCGCACTCGAATCGGTTGGTTTGGACGTATTGTTTATGAATTGTTTGCATATGACGTCTGAGGCTGCGCTTATCTGCGAGTTTTTTCTGACAAATTGTACACGTTTCAGCGTTCATTATGAACAGTAGAAAGAGAGAATGAATAGGAATGCAATAAAGGAAAATAAAGTTACGAAAAGGAAATGAAAATAGGTGAAGTTTTTCAATCAAGTGAATTTCAGGTTAAGGCAAAAAGCAAATGTAAGAATTTTATTGTCTGGCAAGCTGTAATTTCAACTTGTTCCATCCAATCAGAATGCGCGTCTTTTTTGTTTACTTTTGCGACAGAAAGCTACTGCTCCGCAAACAGCAGTAGAGGGGAACACACCGCGCAGACTGTTGTGTAAACAACACATAGATTCATGTGCTCAACGGTTTTTCTACTTTTTGTTTGTTTAAAACAGGTGATATCGAGTTCACAGTTTTACTTCTTATTTGTCTACCCTAATTTTGGTACGCTGTAAAACTATCTGATAAAAAATTTATTATTGATTGTTTACTGTAATTTCACTACAATCCAAGCTTCAGCTGGGTTTATTTCAACCCAGTCTCATTTTGCTTATTTGTTTAAAACATTGTTTC
This sequence comes from Convolutriloba macropyga, assembly GCF_964194025.1. Lineage (NCBI taxonomy): Eukaryota > Metazoa > Xenacoelomorpha > Acoela > Convolutidae > Convolutriloba > Convolutriloba macropyga. The sequence continues at coordinate 9,087,280 of NC_134471.1, read as the reverse complement.
GCAGACTTGTTTGTTCAATGTCTGAAATTTTCAGCATCGCTTAACTCTGTCTCACAATGTTTGTCTAGTGCTAAGATGAATCTTTAGTTAAAGTTGAATTAAGAACTGGTTTCAAGATAACAAAATTATCATGCTTAAACATTGTGAAAAGCAACAAATACAATATGTACAATGAGTTTAAAGAGTTTTGTTGTATTTTAGAGTCGAGATAACTTGACGACCTTCTTGACGGGGGCATAACATTGGCTCAAAGGAGGTGTTTCATCGATGCTGACATCATCAGAAAAATTGTTGACAAGCAACGGGAGGCTTTCCGGGGTTTTTGTTTCTTCACTTGGCGACTGATCAAAATTCCAAAAACCAGATATTTGCTCAACTTCTTCTAGCTGCCCCAATTGATTCTCCCAGATTTCAATGCAGTCATGATCGTAGTCTGCAAAAAGTTTTCGTGTTCGCTTTGCCAATTTTTTCACATCCTGCTTCTTTGTTTGAATGGGAGTAATACATCCATAATATCGATGAGCATATGGAGACTCTTCGTGTCTTGGTGACTTTTCCGGCGTTTTTGTTAGATGAAATAAATCGTTTTGTTTTGTGTATTCAAGTATTGGTTCAATGTAATTAACTGGAAGGATAAAGCTGTTTTTTGTGTGCCATAATTCTGTCTTATCATCAAAGCTTTCCTTTACAAGGACAATATTTTTGAAGTTGTGACACATTCGCACAAGGGTTCGAGTGCCTCGCTCACTTGTCTTTGCAATTTCTAAATATTCAGCAGCCATATTGCAGGTGATGGATAAACAATTGGATGTTTTTTGTTCTAATTTTATGGATCTTAGCGGTAACAAAGCAAGCAGTTTTCTTTGTAAGGAAAATTTTATAAAGACCTAACAGCACCGAGTCTAGAACCAATTTTAGTAACAAGAGAAATGAAAACGTCTTTTATATGTTATGGAATGAAAAGGAAAAGCAGGATGAAAGCAAATTCAAGAAGAAAGTTAAGTAACAAAAGACTTGCAGTAATGTAATAATGTGTCAAAGAACTAAAGAATTTTCACAAATTTTATATTGAACAACAAGAAAGAACAATGGCGGAAAGATTGAAAAAATTGTTGCAGGCCGATTTGTTTATTTGACTTAACCATTTCATCATTATGCCGTCATGTCTATAAATAGAATTATGTCATATTGACCTAAGTTGAACTGGGTTGCTCTCGAGAAATATAAATAGACTCGAGGAGGCGAGCTAATTTATCCATTGCTAATGAAAATTTGTCAGTTTTTAGATTTAAAGGTCGGGACTTGTAAAACTGTTTTCTGGTATAGCCTTTATAATGCTTGGCCCGGCGATGTTGCATTAGTGAATGAAAATTTTTAAATTGTCTTGGACAATTGTGACATTGAACGGGTCTTGATTCAGCAGGGTATATTTTTTCCGATCTTTTGAGTTTCATATTTCGTATAAACGTCATAGCTGATATAGAGGAGTTTAAATTTGTTTACACGCGCAGGGAGGGGGGATTTGTTTGTTCAGCTGTTATCTTGTCTAGACATGTTGGCGTGGGGTTTGAAATTGTTTACATTCCAATAAACAGTAATGTATTAGTCATTTATCATTTCAGATTACTTTGATACAGTTTGTCTAAATATATGCAACATTATGGGTAATGTTTTGTCTAAGGATGCTGAGTACAGCGACTTTCATTTGGATCTCTCGCTCAATGAAAAACGGCTTGTTAGGGCTGCTGTGAAGACTTATCGTACCACTGGCACCTATTTATCCTTGAAATTGTTCAAACGTGATAGTGAACAGGTCGACTGGGATTTCAATCAAAAAGTTACACTTTCGGCGCGAGAGTTTCGATTGCTATGTCAGAACATAGAAAAACTAGAACAAATGCTTGATCAACCAGTTGGCTTGATCGACTCACTTCTAAAACCGGATTCAACCTATGACTCGAAGCGTCCAGCAAAACAGGCCGGCAAAACACCAACTCAGCGCCAGAAGAAGATACCAAAAACATCTGTAACAGTCAATGAGGAATCGGAATAGTTTCTATTATATCTTTTGCTTCCTGTCATTGTTTATGCTTTCATATTTAGTTCATTAGCTTTTTCTTTTTTGTTCGTTATGGTTGAGGCGATGTATGAGAACAGTCCTGAATATTTCAAGAAATTTCAAAAACGTTTCAAGTACAATATTTGTGAGACGGAACCAAAATTTGAAAACACAACAATTGAAAATTATGCATATGGTTATCATTCATCTGCAACAGTTATCGAAGGTTGTACATTTGGCTCCAATCATTATCATGTTATGTATGAATTTGGTTCACAAGATGATAATATATTCGATTCTCTTTATGTACCTGCGGTGATACCGTGTCTGGTTAACTGTTTCAAATTACTTATTCAGCCTACGCAAAAAGACTTTGTTAAACGTGGTGCAATAATTTCACGACTACATGTTGCTGTTGAGTACCTTTCAAAATCAACTTCTTCTTCAGTTACCAAGAACCAGAAACAACTTCCAGCACCCTTGACTGAGGCAACAGTGAAATCTATTAGTACTTTGACGGTCAACAAACGTTCTTCTACAGTCCCTGATGTAACTATGAAACGATTTTGCCAGCTTATGCAAGGTGAACACTCGTCAACTCTTTATCAGATAATGGATATTCTGCTTAGTGGCCACGGGAGTTTTGTGCGAGAAACCTCAAACTCTTTCATAACCTTTCAATTTTGTAAAAATTGATATTCAAAAAATGTTGTTGTTTCAAAATTAAATTAACTTTTACTTCATATGTTTTACAAAAGCTAGCAACTCTAATTCATTTACATCAGGTATAAATGGAAACTTCTCACTGTAAAAATAATGAACAATATAAATGCAAAATAAACCACAAAGCTGGGAGTCTGAGGATTGCAGTGGAGACTGAATGTCTCTTCTATGTTCCATGATATCCATCATTATCTCTAAGTCTTCACACTGTTGTAAACGGTTGAAAATATCCTTGTAGGTAGTCAATGGTAGAGCCAATGGATCTGCAAAATATATTATTGGGTATGCATATCGTTTAGCTAGCACTACCCAGTGGGTTCCAATAGAGTTGGATCGTGATGCATTAACAATAATAAATGTGTTGGTCTGCAAGTTCAGAGGAAAATTATCAGCGGCATAAACCCCTCTGAATTTGAATTTGAGGTGTTTACACTTTTTCACTTGAAGATGAATTTGGTCTTCGTCCATTAGTATGTGATCATGGGAAGAGCGTTTTTAGATGCGTTTCTTGCAGAGTCAATGTAGATCGTAGAGGCTTTTTCCCCAAGAAAAAATATTTCAACGTTATGAGCTAACGCTGCATCGAACTTGAGTTCGACAGACAATGATGAATTTGTGAGCTCTGGATGAATGAAGTCATGAGTTGCTTCTTGAGTGCTGGTCAGATCAAATACCATTATATAATGGTTTGCGAACTCACTCAGAGGTATTCCATGGCCATTTTCTACATAAGCTAATGCACTCATTGAATTGTAGTACAACCTCTTGTTGTCAGTTGTTGACATTGGAGTTCCAGCCGTTGCAAACCCATTTCGATAAATGGTTATCTCTCTTAAACCAAATTTTTGATAATGGAATGGATTAGCGGTGTTGGTACCGATGAATGCTGTACCAACGCATAATGCAACAATGACTCTTCTTATTGGCTCTTTAGTGAAAATATCCTCATGTTTCCAGCTTTGTTGGCCTGTTGTAGCCAAGAATGTTTTGGTAATTACTTCATTGTATCGGTAAATTGCCGGAGTTTTCAATAATGTCTTCTCAATTGCACCTACAACATTATCTGACACCGTCATCTTCCTGACAAATAAATTAGCCTCATCTATTTTAACCTTGTAGTGTTTCGCTGCGTCTTCACTGATGACAGCAAAGTCATCTTGAGATCTTCTCATTGAAATGCGTAACGTAACTCCACTAACCAAATGTTTCTCACATGAAAAGAAATCAACCGCCAACTTTCCATATAATGTTATGCGTGCGGATTGTCGCACTGTTCTTTTTCTTATATCTGATATTGCTGCTGGAATAGTGCCCGGGTTTTCCTCATACTCGTAACCCTGACATTTCAGCCAGGTTTTCTTTGCGTCTGTCCCATGAGAGAATTCAGTTTCTATGAAACTTTTGTGTGCATAGTGTCCATTAGCTGTTGAAATTTTGATACCATTTGCAGAAACAGTACAGTCGGCGAAAAGTGAATGAAGGATATTATTAGCAAAATATGGAAGATCACTGGCATTAGCGTCACCATGTGTGTAGCGCAAATCCGTTCCATCTGTTTGAAGTATTCGACACTTGATCTCCAGGTAAATTTTTTGCAAGTCAATAAAATTGTTGCTATCACCAACAACTTCAAATTCCAATGATGATCCTGAGGGCGAATAAAGCGGTCCTGTTTTTTGCTCGAATGATTGATCAAATGTTACCAGCAAAGGTGGTTTTTCAAATAAGTCTAAAGAACTGTGAGTGGCTTCAGATGGTATTACAATATTAGTTCGCATTTTTCACTCGCGAGAAAAAATCTAGACGACTCCTTTTCGGACGGGGTTTTCGAGAAATGATTCTTCTGGTTGAGAGTTTTCGTTTTTGGTGTGAACGAGGTCTCGTGTATTGTCTTTTTCGTCTAATTATTTTACGACCTGATGCAATACGTGATTGAAGAGATCCTCCTATTTGTTTGCGAGCTGTTTTGGCTACTGTGCTTTTCAGTGCTTGTTTTGCTGACTTTCTTTTGGTTGCAACTTCTACTAACTCTGGTGCTCCCTGAACCAATAAGTCACGACCAATCTTTTTTGCTGCGGGCCAGAGAAATTTGCGTGCTAATGGCAGAGCAACTCTTCCAATACCTGCAGCAAGGGCTCCAAAACCGCTGCCTCTTTGTCTGTAGTGTCCGGAAAAATGCGGCATTGATTGAGATGCTTCATTGCTGTAGTATGCCTCCATGTTAAATAAGTTTTTGAAATTTTAAACTGACTATAACTTTTCCGGTTCCAGTAAAAGGAATTAGTTTTCCAGTTTCGTTTCTCAACTCTACCTGGATATTCTGAATGTTGTTTGATAATATTGGCTTGTAATCCAAATTTGTGTAGGACTTGTGGTGTATGGGTGTCACTGTGTTTATGCTACCGTTTCTCAAACGTCTTTCAGACTCAATGATTTTTATTACGGGAGCTCTCACATCACCAACGTTCTGATGTTCAATTATATCAATGTATACAAATATTAACTGTGATCCACAAGTGATATCAACTGGAAAATCTCCAACATGTCGGTTTAAAGAGTTACCTGCTTTTTCTGACTTGTAACCAATATGAATAAAACCATGATTCGAAATATCTTTTATTCCTTTAAAACCAAGAATACTGGGTACTTCTTCATCTTCGAATGACAAACCTTCGTTAGGTCCAAATTTCAAAACCAACTTTTGCGTTACAGTGTCAAAATCATAGTCAAACTTTTTCAATTGAGCGATTCGAAAAATTTCTTCCAGAAGCTCTTCTGAACTGTTGTATATGCCTTTGCGAATTCTTCGAAGTTGTCCGGTGCGGTTATGTGAAGCATCAAGTTCAGCGCCAGAACTGACATACGCAACTATTTCGGCTGAGTTTACATTATTGATGTTTGATGGAAATGATATTAAAGCAAGGGCAACTTGCCAATCTCCATCTAATTGTAATGGTTGGGCAAGTTGATTTCGAAACTTGGCCATAGTATTATTGGTAAAAATTCCCATTGATGCATTCGATATCAAATCAATAGTAAATTCTTTATTAATACTCATGTTTAGTCTTCGACAGGAATGACGTTCACTTGGACTAATTCTGGTTCATAAAATTTACCTTCAATTATTACGTTGTTTGCGTCTATAAGGTTGTATGTTGGTGGACTGAGGGTGGCAACCTTGAATACTGTGAAGACTTCGTCTGTGTAATTTTGTTTATAACCTTTCCTAAATATTTCGTCTGGCTTTGCAATACGAACCAGGTCTCCTTCTTCGTATTTCGGCTTGTACTTTTTTGTGCTAATTGCTAGGGATATTAGAAACGGTTCATGTTTTTTGAAAGTTTTATTAGGTGCAAGTTCGGTAACACGATTAACACGACTGTTTATAGTATTTACAAACTGGGGCAATTCCTTAATATAAGTCCAAGTCCAATTTTCCTCCAGGTATTTGTGAATAATGTTTTTGAGCGATCGAATATTCCTCTCCGCAAATGCCGACTTGGTTTCGTTTTCTGTTGTATATAAATGAATTTCCTTCTTTTCACAAAATTTTTTGAATTCACCTTTAAACTCGGATCCCTTGTCTGTCCAAACCCTTTCTGGTTTTTTCTGTTTGATCATTTTTTTGAACGCTTCAACAGCGTCTTTTGCATATAAAGCCTTCATTGGTTGCACTCTAAGGTATCGCGATAAAACATCAACAGCCACCAATAAATATTTGACTCCATTGTTGTGTTGGGCAATTTTATCCATATACGCCACATCGACAGACCAGATTTCGTTTATTCTGTATGCAACAGCTTTTAGTCTCGGAAAAGTTTTTCTGAATTGTTTGTATTTTGTGTATGGGGCTTTCGACTGAAGGTATTGAACCACTTTGGATCTTGGTAAACCGCTGGCTTTCTTCAAATTAGCAATGCTACCAAAAGCTGCACTACCTTTTGTGTATAGTTTGTTCAATTGTTTAACGTGAGAGGAAGTAATTTGCCCACGAGCTGGGTGGTTGGATCTCGTCTTTTGCATCTTCAAAGCTTCCTTCATCGTCGCCAGAAGCTTTTGATTCTTCTGTTCTCGAGACTCCTGATTCTTCGTTTTCTGGTTCATCCTCAAACAACTGCAACTTTTCGTTTAGTGATAAGGCAAGAAATTTTTTTGCGTATGTATTACAAGTTAATTGTGAACTGATATCTAGAAAAGTCAGGACTTTGTAATGTTCAAGTGAAAGCTTAGATGTTGTTTGTTGTAGATCGTAAAGAAAATCTGCGACAAGAATTCCCGTGCTTGACTTATTAACCATTAGTCTTGATGTTTGATCTAACGATAGAGGTTCTGACTCTTCTATTTTTTCCAAAATTATGCTCGTTTTTTCAAACTTTTTTCTGTCAAGGTGTTTAATATCTCTCAAAACTCGCTCCCTTGTTTCAGCTGAAACTTTTGTATCAATTTTGTCATCTCTAGTCTCATTCAACTCATCTTTGACATTCTCCAAAGTATTATCTGCTTGCTGTTGCGTGTCTTGTTGTGTGGTAGAAGGTGCTGGTGGAGACTTGTTTCTCTGCAACAGTGATAATTGTTTTGCTTTCTCTCGGACATTTTTATTGTTGAGAAGTTGAGCAATTTGAGGTTGTTCATTTGCATACATTTGACGAGGAATTAGCACAAACTCTTCAGTGTGCATTTTGCTCCAGAAACACAAAACAAGGTAACGCAATGAGTTTAATTAGACGGATTCCAGAATCTGATCGGAAAATTTTGATTCTCTCGCTTTTTTCAACTCGCCTGTCTGTAAGTTTACGTAGTGGTTTCTCGAATTTTTTTAATTCAACTTTATTGATTGGTACAACTCCAGAGAGTACGTTCATCACACAGTCACTCAAGAACCAAATGAAATCGCCCTGATGTAATATTTCTATTTGAGCTGTGTTCTCATTCCTCTTATTTGCCCATTGCTTGAGCATAAGCAAATGTTTCTTTTTCATTTGTAATTGTTGTAATCACTGCTTCAGGGGACGAAATGTAAAAAATAGAAGGATCAGGTCCAATTAGTTGCGATGAAAAACGTAAACCCTGACTGGTTTTTGGGTCGAGATCAATCATCAAATGTCCAAAGGGCTCCGCAGTTGCTAGTTTGTATGCTTCTTTTATCAGTTGGAAACAATTCAACTGTTTTCCAAGATATTCAATTTGTTGAATGTCACGAAGCGACTTGAATAATATTATGTGTGTTGTATTCAGATCAATGGTTCTGGACCATTTGCTTTGATGGAACAAATTATGCTTGACGTATATAACATGTAATTTGCGATGACGTCCTGAGGTAGCTATTTTTACAAATTCTTTATCGTTGAAGATTTCTTCACATGAATCGTCATAGATAAGCAGACAATGTGATAGGTTTTTTGTTATATCAAAGCCTGAATATTTTAGAAACTCAATCCCTGGTATAACTCGTTGCATATCTTTGAAAAGTGGTTGGAACTCTTTGTAAAAATAATAAATTTTCTCAAAACGTGGATAAAAGGTCGAACCTTTTAGCATTCGAAACAAGAGTTCTGTTTTACCACAACCACTTGGTCCTACAATTGACATGAATACCCTGTCTTGTGTAAGAATAACTTTGTTCATAGTTTTGGATTAGGCAAAATGTAACCAACTAAACTCGATAAGAGAGCAATCCAAATTGATTTCTCTTCACAGCTTTCTGATAATAGAAAGAGCATAGAGAAGCAAAGAATGATCATTAGGACAATGATACTAACTTGAACAAAAAATATTACTTCGGACCTTGGCACTGTTGAATTTGAACAACAACGCCATGGGGGCCTCTCCTTGTTGTTCACATCAAAGACTAAATTACTGATACCGGCGTCAGCCTCGTCTCTTTGATTCATTAGAGAAAAATAATTAATTCAAAAGTGAATTGAAACAAGGATAATATAAAATGTTAAATTTTTGAATTATTCACTGGGCAACTGTTTCATGTACCAGAACTCAAACAAATTGAAACCTTTAATATGACTTTTTATTTCTAGTTTATAACAAACAGTTGATGAGTCATTTTCATTAAACGATGGTTGATTGAAGACTTTTTCAACTTCTGGGTGTTCCAAGACATATAACCGCAACTCATTCGGCATCTCATTAAGTGATAGCTCACGTTCTGGTGGTGCTTTTTTCAATCTAAATTGAGGAACTTTTTTGTCCGCCCATTGCTTCCAACGTGGGATTCGCTGCTCTTTGAGGGACTCCATAGGCTTCTGGTTTGTTTTGATCATAGCCATAATTGAACTGATTCCGATGTTCTCGAGCTCTCTGCTTATTTTTTACACACAATTGGAAGTGATAGAAATTATCTATCACGGGAAGGAAAGCTCTGAAGCTGTCTAGCTCGTCGGGGGAAAGAGTAATAGTTGCAAAATAACGTTTTGCTGCTGCGCTATAAAGCGGGTTGTAACGCGGTTGTTGTGCAGTGTTTGGCTTATTGTTGAGATAGTTCGCTCGGTTCTGTTGATCACTTGAGAAATTATTCTGTATTGGTGGAGAGGGATCCTGAACTCTGTTGAATATTACTATAGGTTGATCGTCAAGTGGGGTCAAGCAAGTAAATATCTTCAAGTTGTCTGACAGATAGGTTGTTAAAGTTGCCGTGTCTTCTCTGTGCATCACTTTGTGTCCACTGTGAAAATATTATTGCTTTACGTTCCGCGCAGT
>NC_134471.1:9035287-9072787 GCF_964194025.1 Convolutriloba macropyga | reverse complement strand
CCATATCTTGCATGTTCAATTCCAGAACTGCATTCGCTCCTTTTAGTTCAGGGAGGCTTTGGCGGTGATCTGGTGGTCTCGGTGGCTCCTCATCTTCTGCAGTGGTTCCAGAGCAGAGCAATTTGTACACCAGGTACATAAACAGACCAAATACCGGCCCAAATATCACAAAAAACGCTACTGGAGTTTCTTCTTGTTCGTCCAGCTTGTTTCGGCTGCTACTGCTTGGGTAGAAATGGTCAAGAGGAGCCATTTTGTAAATTAAAGATGCTCAACAACACTTCTACTGATGGTAAATTGTCCTTAGTTGTCAGATAACATAAAACTACCATAATAGGGGGCAGGGGCATAATGGGAAAGAACCCGTGCCGTCAAAAAAGGAAACGTGTGTAAATAATACTCACATGAGTTTGAGTGGCTGGTGGTAGCTGTGTAACTTTGTGGCGCAGTTGTTGGAGCTGATCGGGGCCTAGACGCTGTTGTCCAAAGAGAGAGAGCTGCTCCTGTTGGTGTAACATACCTCGTGACAACATTGTCTGAGAGATTTGAGAACAAGTGTCTCTCAACAACTGGATAATTTCATCTCTCTCGTCACTGAACTCAGCCTTTAACAATTAAACCGAAATTAATAAACATAACCGACTGGTCAGATGAAATTTCTCACAAACAAAGAAAGAGCTAGAGGAATATCATAATTGCTACAAACTACGATTGGGAGAATTTAATCAACATCTGATATGGGAACAACTCTTGAATTCTCCAAAAAAACCCTTAGAACCCAAAACTTAACAAACCAGACTAACAAAAAAGCACGACTTAGACAAGGTTGAACAAACTGGTAATTTTTGTTCGACCAAGTTTCGACGACTTTTCAATGACTAAACAAAAACTAGACCTAGAATGGTTTATCACAAGGATTGAAAAAACCATTTAGTCAAAATCCTATTGTAAATTGGAAAACGGGTGCGCGGTTACGGGTGGAATGAGGTGCGGAATAGGGGAGCGGGGTTTAAGTGTAGGAGGTGGATCAAACTCTAAAAACCACGCTTCGCGCAATGAAATCAAGTTTCACTGAATCGTATACTTAGGGATTAGTGAGCACCTCACGGCTCTAAGAGAACATAATTCCCACTTGTCGATACCTGTTTATACCGTTTTTGAGGAAGAAGAGTAAAATGTTCAATCACAAAAAAATATCAGACGAAAATTTGGTGCAAATGATGAAATGTGTGATTAGTGAGACTAAATGATAAGACAGCAAAAACAACCATTTTTGGCTGAAAAGCAAAAACTCGAAATACTTTGTGAGAAAAAATACCGTAAAAGTCACAGAAACTATTAACTAAGGACTGAAACAAAGACTACGATTAAAGTCTTCATTAGCAACCGATGAGACCTGTCGTTGATGATTAAGTACAAATACTAGCGAAACTCACAAATTAACCAACGTTTTTGAAAACCAACAGCGTATAAGTTTTACAAAGCAGCAAAAGAAACAAATTGAAAAGGTTCAACTGATGCATATCAGCATCTTGAGCAACAGATGAGAAGTAACCTTAACAAGATTAAAGTATAAAGTACAAAATGAACAATAAAAACTCACGAAACTTAAAAATCTGATAAAATGTTTTGAAAACAAATATCGTCAAAATCATAGAAAGCATTAGTTTTGATCAGAGATAATTTTAAAAAAAGATTAAAACACTGTTAGCGACCTATGAAAACTCCCCAATGAGATTAAATGATAAGACAACAATAATTACAAGAAATTTTCGCAAAACGTAAATTGTAACAAAATTCACTATTAAGAACAAATAGTCAAATCATGAAAACCACTAATCAAGAACTCTAACAATTATTTAAGCTCAATTTGGCCTCATTATCAACCAATGAGAGCTGCCACCACTGATACAAGTTTTCACAACTTAACCTTCAGACAACAGAAATAATTTCAGACAACCGAAGTTAAAAATCAAATATTCACTATTTTTTAAAACGAAAAATTGCGTCAAGTAACAAAAATATTAACTGCCCGTTGATGAAATCAAGCAATTGTTTAAAAGCTTACTTAGAGCACAAGCTTATCATATTAATAGCAGTTAGAAGAAGAAACACTGAAAACAGAAACCAAACTGCCTCACGAGAAAAAAAATTCAGTAAAGTTGTTCAAATTCCAATTTCTCACCCCTCTTCAAAGATAATTTGACGAAAAAAAATAACGCATCAAGGCTGTTCGATTTTTCACTCCACCTACTTATCCAGCGTGACCAAAATCACCACCTAAATTGAACTCTCACGTGCAAAAGCCGCAAAAAGAGTGAACCAATACAATCCAAAAACTTTGGATTGTTAAAAGCAAGAGACGGCCAAAAGCTCCAGGTACCCCATTGCGGCTGTCCAAAACTAATTAGACCCCTCAGAACTTCTTCATACGTTCTTTGAACTTTGTTAACTTTATGGAGAGCCTCCATCTGTACTAAGAGTTAGAAAAAACAGTTTGACAGTCAATCTCGATGTGCAGAAAACAGAAAACACCAGACTAACTGAGCCGGCAAATTGTCGGAATATCTGCGAAAGAATAGATTTGCGTGCCGTATAATAGAGATAGAAACAGATACAGATCTAAAATGAAAACAAATCGACGCCGCCAAAAAGCAATGTAAAAACCATTCCGCAATAAATCAAGAAAGATTGTAAAAATTCATTGCGCAGAAGCCTTTTCATTCGGGACATTTATTAAATATATTAGTTCCTTTGACCTTAAACTAATTCATATTAAACTTAAGTTTTAAAGTGCAAAAGTCATTTTATTGAGTGAGGTAAGTCATGTACGATCAAAAACTAATCACGCAAATGACTTAAAAACATTCTCTAAAGAGAGTAAGAAATAACGTCACGCGCGCAAATTCCGTTAGTGAGAGAAGTCATTCAGAAAATTCGACTTTTTTAGCTTTGCTGTGTGAACAAATTTAAAACAAAGAAGAGCGTCAGACGAGACAACAAACATAGCAGGAAAAGTCCTGACGTACAATTCATAGAATTTTCGTTGACTAAACAAATTACTAGACCTAGAACGGACTATTAGTGAACTGGGAGAACCATTTCGAAAAAAATCAGATCAAACAAACAAAAAAACAACATCAAAATTAAAATGCCGAATGTGAACAGAAAACCAGTAGCAAAAAAGGTAAATTTGGTTCAAACTAGGCCTAGAATGAACAATGAATGAATCGGAAAAACCATTACAAAAATCCGATCCAAAAAATTGAAAAAACAGTAAAAGTCGAAGTGAAATTGCCGCATGTGAAAAAAAATCACTAGCGAGAAAGGCGAATTTTTGTTCAAACACCATTTTCTCACTCTACTTTAAAATTAGAGTGAAATTTCACGCCAAAAAACCCCTCGCTTTTTTGCTCCACTTCCTGTTTCGGCCTGACCAAAATCACTACTCCAATTTGACTTCAAAATGTGTAAACAGATCTTAATAAAAAAAAACATAGCCGGAACAATTCCGGAAACGACTCGAAGTGGAAATCCACTTAAGCGCCATCCAACTACTCATCAGACAAAACGTGCCTCCACTAATTTAGAATTATCTTGAATTAAAACCATAAAACAAAAAAGTAAAAACAAGAAAACCAAATGTTAAAAACAAAATGTGATAAAAAATCTGATCAAATTTTGTCATAATTTGAGACCGCAAAGTAACTATCTAGGCCAAACTTACTTTAATAAAACAACTTATACCTACTTAAACAACTTATGAGAATTTTTAAAAAATGCTTGAAGACAAATCATGAAAAAATAAGCTCTTACAAACAACTTGGACTAAAAAACTGGAGAAGGTTAACATATTTTTTAATATTACAAAAACACATAAATCCAAAGAAAAAGTCCTTTCAGCCAATAGGGTAACCAGATGCTCGCAAAGCAAAAGGCAAATCATAATAGGCTAATAATCTTGTCTAAAGAAAAAAAAACAAAATTAAGAAAAGCACTTTCAATTTTCGCCATTTTTTATCATATTTCTCAACAAAAAAAACTTCATGTCCACAAAACTGTAACCACTTGTTATCTAAAAATGGCTCAAGTAATAGGGGTCTTGTTAATGCCCATATGAGGCAGTAAAACAAAACAATCGTCAAAAAATCGCAAAAATTAGCCTAAAAATCAGCAAAATACATGAAAAACCTCCGAATTAGCATAAAATTCATATGAAATTCCAGAAACCTTCAAACCACTACCAAAACCAGCCCAAAATTAGATCAAAATCATAACCAAACCTCTTAACCAAAAAAAAATTGAAAAAAACTGCCTTCTTTCAAATGCCGCACGTGAACAAAAAATTTCGCTCGATTACAGAATTTTTTTCACATCTCAATTTCTCGCTCTCTAGAAAACAGCGATATGAACAAAAAACCACTCTCTTTTCGCTTCACTCTTCATTTTGTTCAGCAACAAAATCACTGGTGTTTCATTTATTTTTCACGTGTTTAAAATCCTGCTTCAAAATTCACTCCAATAAAATTGATTTAAAAAAGGACTTCTCCAATACTCCTCTTCGATTCGTAAAAAGACAGCGCCCCAATACAATTCAAATATTTTGGATTGTAAAAAAACCAATATCACCGCAATATAGCCCAACTCAGCTTACAGCTTCGCAGCCATAAAAATAGATACATCGCTTACTAGCAAAACCGTGGATTACAGCGCAATAAAACACAAAATGTATCCCAAAATGCCCAGTAACTACCCAAAATCACAAAATGATCAGAACATCTAACAACAGCTTTCAAAACCAATTAAACAGCCTAGTGTAATCATTTCGTTAACAGAAAATGAGCAAAAACAAAGACCTCAACACGTGATCAATGTATCATTCTCGATTTCTCTCTCAAAAATCAGGCAAGAACAGAGAATCACACCCTTTTATCGTCAATGTTGATCAGCAAACAGACCTGAAAACGTGGCTTTCACGTGCGGCATTTCCCATTCAAATACAATTCAAAATTAATGATAAAAAAGACGCCCCTACAATATTTCTTTTGAGAGTCCAAATAAAAAGGCAAACCCAACAATTTCAGTGAATTGTATAACAGACCAAAACTTGTATAAGGAATAGACCAGAATTGTGAACAGACTAACAGACAGAAAACATAAACCGACTGATGTCGGAAGAATTGCTCTCGAACGACAGGCGGGTAGAAAAACATTTCACCCGGCCGGGATTCGAACCACTGGCCATCCGATCCCTAACCTGATGCGCTGACCATTCAAAAATGAAGAACGAAAGCGTGAAAAAGTCACTCGAGAAGTCAAAGAATGTTCTAGAAGAAAAGCGCAAAAAGGTCAAGCAAAAAATTTTCATAAAAAAGACCAACACGTTTACAGTAATTGCTATGAGCTTCGTTCAAGCTTGTCTTCTTTTATTGTTTGATGAAAATTTAGTGAAACATTTTAATCTTGCTGTCATACATACCTGCTGGTGGTATCCGCTGACAACTATGAAAGAGTGGTTCAGACGATTGACAGCCCTCTGACAGCCAGCCAAATTCAGATCTACGCAAAAACAATGTCAAACTCCACTCCAATCTCAGAATAAATATTTCTGATCCTTGTACGTAAACAAAAATTGAAAAAAAAAACTATTTTCAACAGCGTTGTAGTTTCTGCGTGTGTAAATTGTTAATGCGTGTGCAAAATTATTATGTTTACATCATAACCTAATGTGAAGTCGATCTAGCCATTACATTTAACATAACATTGTACCTGTATAAGTATGAATTCCAAATGAATTCATACTTATACAGGTATAAATTCGGGTAAAAATGAACTCCAATTCCACATCGCTCGTACCTATGCTCGCATTTTAGGCCATTTTTACTAATGTAAGGTCAAATTTTTAACTAATTAATTTAATGATTTTATAATTTTACATAATGTTATATTCTTAACTTTACATTGCCTCTTTTACCATTTGCATTTTATTCTTATGTGTATCAGAGAAAATAAACAATGTTGTTCTTTTGTCTTTTTTTTATTAAAACAAGGTTGGGTGATTCCTTTAAAGCATTACCTTGTTGGCTGACGAAGTAATCGGAGCCACTTCTGGTGTCTGAGTCATCCAAATCGGAATCGCTCAAACCAGGGTCCGTGTTCTTGGGTGGTCTCATGCGCAGCAACTGCTCAGGTAAACAGACACATCGCTCGTACCTATACTCGTTGCTGACAAAACCCTCGTCATCATCCATTGCCGTCTCCTGGTAATAATCGAACAACTCATTACATACATTTTAATCTTTTCACTACTTCAGAACTAGAGTGAAAAAAAAATTACTCCACAAAACCACTTCTTTTTCACTTTGTTTCGGTGTGACCAAAATCATTTCTTCAATTTGAACTTCAAAAATCATGAAATTGTGAGAAAAGGTTTTTTAAAAGCGCTCCAATACGATTCAAATTCTTTGAATTGTAAACATACCCGGAAGATTGCCGGAAAATAGCCGCCGTTGATTCCCATAACCAAGATTGTGATTGAAAGAAGAGAAAACAAATTTAAAACATAGCCGGCAGATTGCCGGAATAGCTGCGAAAGAATAGACCTCCGTGCCATATGATAGAGATAGAAACAGATACAGATCTAAATTGAAAAAAAAATGGCCGCCGCTCTAAAAACTAGGTAAAAAAACATTCAGCCATAAATTAATAAAGCTTGTTAAAATTCATTCCGCAGAAGCCTCTTATTAGGGACCTTTACTTGCACATATGAGTTCCTTTGACCCTAAACAAATTCAAATTAAACTTAAGTTTTAAAGTGCAAAAGTCATTTTATTGAGTGAGATAAGTTACGTATGATCAAAATCTAACGCAAATAACTTAAAAACTTCTGCTAAAGCGCGTGAGAAATGATGTCACGCGCGCAAATTCCGTTAGTGAGAGGACGAAGTCATTCAGAAAATTTGACTTTTTCAGCTTTGCTGTGTGAACAAATGTAAAACGAAAAAAGAGCGTCAGACGACGAAACAAAATACATAGCCGGAAGAATTCCGGAAGCGACTCGAAGCGTCAAAGATTCACGAACAAAACCGTAATTGCAGCGGAAGCCGTTACCTTTTGTATTAAACCTTCACCTTTTTATCTCACCAGGTCTGATCTGAAAATTGGCGAAACTTAAACCACTGTCACCAAGAGAAACAAAAAAAAGCAAAATTTTATATCATTGAAAATGTTTGGTAACGTTAAAAAAAATCCGAAAAAATTAAGTTGGTCAAAATACCGATGAACTGAAACTGTTGAAAGGGCTATCAATTGTCCACAGATAATTCATGATTCCAATCTCAAAAAGATCGCGAAAGCAAACGGCAGATAATAATCTTAGAAACTAAGTTAAATCTTTTCAAAAAAGAATGCTCAAACTTAGGAGTCAGAAAACCACTATAATTACACTTCTAATCCCTGCAGTTAAGACAAAAAGCAGCAAATACTTCTTCCTTGGTGTAAATATTCTAGACAACATGATTTCATACTAATTCAAAAATTAAAGTGATCACAGAAAAGACATAAGCAGCAGAATATTTAAAGGCAAAAAATCGTTTAAATTAACACCAAGGCCGGAAGAAAGTTGCAGTAAAAAGTAATAAGGGGAGAATTTGGAAAAAACTTGCCAGTAAACTCTCAAAACTGCCTTGTGTTGAATGAACTCAATTGCAAACCAAAGAAATGACGAAAATCTAAGAAAAAGCTGAAATTATTCAATTTTTCAACAACTGAAAAACCAATAAACCGAAAACAAATGTGCAATAAATAGGTGCCAGGCAAAAGCAAGAATGATACTAATTAGAATGTGAAAAAATTGGACACAATATAAGGAATACCGTAACAAAAAGACATTCTTGATTTTTTAAAGTTAAAATTCAAATTAAAAAACGTAGAAAAACGAAAACATTTCATTATTCAGCATTCGGGATATTTGAAAAGATAATTAGTCATCCTATACAAAGATCTATCCTACTGAAGCAAACAAAAAAATAGGAAAAAACAGAATTCAAACATACGAAACATAAAAATATTTTGCAAAAAAAATGGTCAAAAAAATTTTAAGACGGCATTCATGAAAAAGTTCAAAACTTAACGCCAAAAAATGATCGAATTTTTATTGAAATTAAATTAAAGTCCCTCATATTGCACAACAAGAATACTTCTTGTAATTAAAATAAAAAAAAACAGACAAAAAAACTGACAAAAATCGGAAAAAAATACCAAAATCGGATTAGCATATATACAATTGGATAAAAAAAATTACATCGAGTTAGAAAGAGGAGTTGATCATATGAATTATCAAAAGGAAGTTGCAATATTAACTGATTTTTGACAAAAAGATGGTTAGAATATCCAAAAAAGAAGAAATTATTAGAAAAAAATCAACTAAAAAATCAAGAAATATGTGCCAATTTTGAACTTGAAACGCATTTTCAGAATCTGCAAAACGCTGTGTTATTAATTTTTGAGGTTGGCTTTTCAATATAGCATCGAAATGGAATTATTTCCACAAAAAAACCAAATTAAAAGCAAAAAAATGGGCCATTTATATGAAAAAACGGCTAAAAGTGGTTATCTATATATGCCATTCAGTCTAAAACTAATTTTCAAAGTCAAGAAGTCATTCACTACACGCAGCGCATGATCAGCAAACTTCTCTTGCTCAGAAAAAATTAGTTCACGCGGCAATTTTACTCACTTTCGCTCTTAGGTCAAAACAGCGTCTAAACGAATAGTACTTCCGGTAAAAAAAAACCTTAAGAAAACCAATACTCCTATTCGAGTCGCAAAAAAAAGCAAGAGCACCGCAATATAGCTTCGCTCAGCTTACAGCTTCGCAGCTATAATAAAAATGATATTTGTACACGAACATTTTTAAAGTACGAACTATTTTGATGTTATTTTGGAGCTGAACATACTCCTGTTTCATAGTGAGACGACACAGGGGCCAGAATCAATACCATGAAGCATGATAACTAAGAACAAAGTTCGAGTAACGGGCATCTAAAATTGCGCTTTATGGGTTTATCCAGTTTCTATTGAGAAAGTCACGTGCACCAAAAAACTCGCGCCACTAAGAGTGAAAAATGACATAACGCACGCAATTCCGTTGAAATTGCACGAACGAATTAACAAAAAGCAGATTTGAAGAGATTGTATGGTTGTATTAAAATTCTTGACCACGAATTGAAAACCATAGCAGGAGAAGTCCTGGCCTACATTTCAAAGAACCTAACAAAAACTAGAACTCGAACCCACTATGACTTGATTGGGAAAATAATTTAGAAAAAACACCACAATTAAAATAAAAAAAAAATCAAAAATCACTAGCGAGAAAGCAAGTTTTTATTCAAATACCGTTTTCTCACTCTATTTAAAACTTAGATTGAATTTAACACTACAAAACCCTCGCTTTTTTGCTCCACTTTCGGTTTCGGCGTGACCGATATCATCGCTTAAATTTGACTTTAAAAATAATGAAAATGTGTAAATAGATTTTAAAAAAACGTTGCCGGAAGACTTCCGGAAACGAATCGGAGTAAACGATTGGCTACCATTACTAACTTAATAAGCCTCATAACTGATTATCCTATTCAATATGACAAAAAGGGCAAATTAGCAATAGGAAAAAAACTGACTAGAAAAAATGATAAAGAATCTGATGCAAATTTTATTTGAGAATTGCGGCTCCGAAACAACTACCAGCAAAAATTTTTCGACACCGTTGGACCTCATTCAATAAACGACTGGCGAAAAATTCAATAAACGAAGGCGAAAAAGTAGTTCGAACAGAGAAAACCAGAAAGAAAGAAAGGAAGGACAACGTTAAGACGTGTTCTGAGCTTACCTTTATTAGGGTACTTCTGGAACTGTCTTATTGTTGTCTCAAGAATAAGATGTACTCTTAAGGCTTACCTGACTAACTAAAGTTCTATATCTCTAGTCTGTTACTCTTCTATTTGAGCTTCAGTAGACAGTGCACGGGCCCCAATGCTAATGTCTAACATATATCTCAATACAAAACAAGAGCGGAGTAGAGAGAGAGAAATATACTTTATTATTATATCAGGTTGGTAACTGGTACTGACTAAATAGCTTTTTCTTCTGAGAAGAGGGAAAACAGGTAAACATCTAAAGGAAAGAAAGGAAAAGATATTATTCCCTTTTTATCCAATCATGGAAGAGTATTTTCAGTCTTTATTTATTTAAATAATAAAGTCTTTCAAATAGTCTTTTCTGGAAGTCATACTTGACTCCATCTTTCCGGGGTTTTGAGTTTTTTGAAAGTTTCTTGTATAATCCAATAAGTCAATTTCTCTGTATTCTCTCTGAAGGATTTTCTTTCTTTTTTGAATGTGTTGCTTTGTATCGGTTCGTCAGCAAGTCAATTCCTAGACATAGGTTGCCCAAAGAGCAAGGAGTGAACATCAACAACCACAAAAGTATCTATTCCATTACCATGTCCAGTGGGTAAAGATCCTTTTGGGTAGGTCCAGTGTTGATGTCTGGAGGCGATCCTGATGTCCGGTGACTTACCTGACTTACCTGAATTGGTTTATTTTGTTGTTGTTAGCTGTTAGATGTTTAGAAAAGTTTTTCTCTATTGTAACCTGTGTTAGGTTTTAATGTTCTGTTATACTTAGTATCCCTTCCGGTTGGAAAGAAAATTGAAATTTATATGTTAAGTGTTAAGTATATTATGTTATATGTTTTATGGAATTCGATGGAAAAATTGAGGGTAGTTGAGTAAGTTGTCAACACAAGTTGTTGACACGATCGAGAAGTGTTCAGTGGCATGTGACTGTTTGGCCATGTTGGATTAATACAAATTTTGTTATTGAAGATGAACATGTATTAGTAATTCAATTTCTTCGCGAAATCAGAAGTTATTCTGATGCAATCAATTCTTACGAATTGTATTGCCATACTTCTACATTTTGTCTCTGTGCTATGTATTTTGTAAAAGGTGTATAGATCTCGCTTATGGGTTTGTAATGGGTATACCCAAAAATGTCCAATTGCCTTATTCCAATCAACTTCTATTTCTTTAACTTCATAAATTAAGTTAAGGTCTCTGTCTGCGCGGTTATATTCAACATTCCAAATAATCCAAAGACTCTTTCGTTATTTGGAGTACTACTATGTTAGTTGTTACTAGATAAAGGTAAACCTGTTAGTTGTTACTAAAGCTTAATGAACTAATGGAGTGTATCCATATATACATGTGTTGGATTCCTCCAATGAGTGATTGCATGTTTTACATATATTTAGTTATCGGTTTATTACATGTGAAATTTTCGAAGTTGAAATACTTTTGTTCTATCTATGTTGGAATTTCTTACATTGTGATGGTTTGTTTGGAAAATTATGTAACACTTCGTTGTGTTATTTTAATTTTAAACCTGTATTTCAGTTCCAATGTTGTGTAGTTAACTAGATTGTTCAAGAATTTAAAGTTTATATCTGTTAAAGTGTCATGTGAATGACTCATGGTCTGAAAGGTATTATTACACGTTATACGTAAAATTAGTATGTCTATTGCATTACTCATTGTTTGTCTAGTTGCATATTGTTCACACTGCATAGTGTGTATTATCATTTGTTCTAATTTCCGTCAGTTTTGTGTTGAATTACAATTGTTAGTTATTTTTTGGAATTTACTTGTTTACAAAATTGCATATAACTAACTATGGAAAACTCTTTGCATATATACATGT
The DNA here is from genome assembly GCF_964194025.1 of Convolutriloba macropyga. Classification (NCBI taxonomy): domain Eukaryota; kingdom Metazoa; phylum Xenacoelomorpha; order Acoela; family Convolutidae; genus Convolutriloba; species Convolutriloba macropyga. Next base: position 9,061,031 of record NC_134471.1, on the reverse strand, counting down.
ACAATCTAGAAATAAGGTTAGAATTTTGGAAAAAATAAAAATTGTTTTTGTTTTTTAGATTTTATTAAGTATTAAATATCTAAGAATCAGTACAATGGTACATGAATGTAAATGATACAAATTGTTAATCTGAGGTATGATTAAGCAATATAAGGATATGAAAGGGTTTTACAAAGTATTTGAGTACAAAGTATGGGACTATACAAATACATTTAGAATGAAGGGGTGGATTATTGAGTTATGAAAGGATAACTAATTATCTAAAAGGGACATAGATAACCATATATGCAGAGATCAATTTCATGGTTAGTTGTTATTGTTACTGTTGAAATAAATTGAAACTATCAGAAGCTGTTACTTGTTACTGTATTGGAATTGTTACAATCTCTCCGTCTGTTTCGGATGGTTTGTCCGTTCTTTATAGTGATTGTATTCTTTTACAAAGTGGTCATCCTTCGAAAGAAAATATGCAAGTAAGTTCGTAATATCATGTATTGGGATGTCCGTAATGGATGCTTTGACTGTATTGCATAACTCTTGTTCTAGTTCTGTTATTTTCCGTTCGTTATTGAAATTATTTCTGTTCGTAAAAGCGCGGTTTGTTACGCTGCCTTCGAGGTGATAGACATGGTATTCCTCGCAAGGTTGTAAAGCTTCGAGAGGTACCATGAGAGGCCGTTCAGGTGCATCGTTCGGTTGAAAGACGTCATAGTTTTTTTATTGGATCAAAGTTTCTAAGTGTGCCCGAAGTATATTCCCATTTCAGACGGTATCCGAAGTTTAAAAAATAGGGCGATGTGAGCTGGTCGTTTATAAGGATGTAGCTTTTCGAAGTATTGTGGTTTTTGTCCCGTAAAAATGTGTAGTATATGAGATTATGGATAAGTTTAGTTTCGTGTACACTGTAATTATTATTTTGTACGTCTTTTGGTGTTGGGTGAAGAAAATTGAAACTAAGTTGAAATATTTGATGTTCATATATACTATATGCAGATAGATCTTGAGAGGCTTTTGCTACTAGCAGATCATAATTACATGTTACTGGTAACTTGAATTCGTAATCATAATCGTACAAAAATCTTTCAGTCAGGCTGTAGAATTGTTTGAGTTTAGGATACAGTGTCTGGTGGAGCTTGTCTCTCCCCATATTTTTTGTACTTCGCTTAACTGTGTTCGTATTTTCTGGTGGAAGAGGCGGGAAGTACTCTGACACACGGTCTTCAAGATTGTGGAGAGGTGACATGAAGAAATTATACTCTCGCGAATCAAATGGCATGTTAGCCCAATTTCTATATGACAATAATGGATTGTAATTGCTGCTGTGTGGGCTATTAAGTGTTCTAGGATCTTTGTCCTGAAACCAAATTGTTTCCATCACTGTTGCCGTTGGTGTTTGCTCATTTGTTGACTGATGGAAGAAAGATTTTTTATTATTTGATCTCGGTGTTACTGCATATGGGAATCTTAGATTTTTCGGCCTGTTATTGGCTGTTTTCGTAAATAATCGTTGTTGAACCTGAGTTTGTGTTCTCGGGTTTTCTATAACATAATCAGATGGTGGTGGCGGTCGCGCTGGTGGTGGGTAATTTGGAAGTGGGGGTGATATGTACGATTCCGTAGTTGAACGGTTTTGATTTTTAACCGGTCTGTTATGTTCATAACTATGTAAATTTGTGCTTGTGTCTTGTTCACTAGTAGTAGTAGTTCTGTTATTATTAAATGATTGTAAATTCCGTCTATCCTCATTTTGATTTGATTGGTGAAATTTATTTCTAATTTTACGCGCTATTTCCTGTGGAGTTTGTGTGTTCTCTGGAGTGTTATCCAAGTGTACTCGCATAGTTGTTACTGTTTCATCAGTGTTCCCCATTTGGTCATCTGTTTGAGTTCCACAGTCCAAGGCGTTGTCTCTGATTGTACCGGGACTTGATCGTCCGGATCCTGGGCTTAATTCCCCCTCTTCAACGTCATAGTTGAAAGGTGAATCTACTTTGTATGGTGAATCATAATCCATACTGGTAGCCATATGCTAAAACTCATGGATGATTACTCTTGGAATAACATAATGGTTACGATTGTTATAAAGACTGTTATAAAAACTGTTTGTACTTTTATTTGTTATACACCACTCGTTAGTGGTTACTTTGTTATATGGTAAAATGTTTTTTTTTTGACTGGAAGTCTTCATGCATTTTGTTTTCAATAAAGTAAACGTTCTATTATTTAAAATAGTAGTGGGGGGGTGGATACAAAACTATTGTTAGGTGTTCCCTAATTCAAATCTGATCTTAAATTTCGTATGTATCAGCCGAATGAGTGTCAAAGTATGTGACTTCATTTGTGTGTGGCTGATCATTTTTGAGTATGTCTAAGCTGTGACTGCGGTTATGCATTTTGTTAGCCGTTAATTTTAGTTGGTCAAAATCAATTGGTGGAGGGTTTTGTATATCAAGAAGTTTTGATGTAGGTATTAAATTTTGTTGTTCGCTAGATGTTGATGCAGGTTTCGGGATTTCATACGGTGTTGGTTGATCAATTGGTATTGGTGTTTCATATGGGTGGTTGTTAAATAAAATATTATGTTGTTCGGTCTTTGGTGCACTTGGGATAGGTGCTGATAAACTGTTTCCTTGGCATTGGTATGCCGGAGGTGGTGTGATAAGTTGTGGTGGTATTGTTTGTAGTTTATTCTCTTTTATTGTTTCTAACGTTTCTATTTTAAATGGTTCTGGTTTATGTTTTTTTTTCTGGTAATTGTGGTTTCTGTTTCTATGTCGATGATTCCAAAGTTCGTAATTGTAATCCGTTTTCCGTTCTACGAATTGTAGTGTTATAATGTTTATAATTTGTATCAACATAGATTTCTGTTGGTATTTCATTGTTATTATGAGTTGATGTTGTTACTTCTGTTGAATGTCTACGAAAGTTAGGTTTATTTTTTCTTGATCTGTTATTTAAGTTCCCATAATGTGAATCGTTATCATCACTGTCGTTATCAATATTTTCTTCTTGTATTTGAGCTACTAACTGTGTAAGTGTTTGTGAGAATATTCCAAAGATTCCAGTTAGTAGTATTTTTGTTATGCTCGCTTGTTTTCCAATTGCTTTATGAATAGCAAAAGCGTTATAGAATTTGATAACAAGATTTGTTATGAATAGTATCATGCTAATCATAGCATAAATGATAGCCATTTTCTCTAAGATATACCATGGCCAACCAAAGATTGATAAAATTTGTTCTTTTAGCCATGCGCCGTCAAAAATTTCTTTCCAGTTAACACTTGGTTGATCTATTTGGAAGTTATATCCATTGATGTTCAAATCTCGTAGCCATCTTAGTGATTGTTCATAGTTTTTGCATGTTTATAATAATCCTAATTGTTCGAGTTCTAAGAGTTTTAGTGCATTAGCTGATTGTGCGTCCTGTAATGGTTTTTCACGATCTCTCATGTATTCATGTAGTAGATCTCTTTTTCTTTCTTGCACTAGTTGTTCCTTACTATAGATTCCGCTTTCTATTAAGCTTGCTTTACTAAACATGTTGTCTAGTACTATTTCCTCAGGTGATATAGTGTTTAGTATTGTTTCGACTTTAACTGGATACGGTGTTAATCTGTATCTAGCTGCTCCTTCAGTATCTATAGATATGAGTTGATGAAAATTACTATGTGAACATGGTACCTTTTTTGCGCAAAGGTATGTTTGGCGTGTTAATTGATGTACATATTGTGCTCTGTTTTTGTATAGAATTGGTATTTTATCATAGCATTCGCGTGTTTGTGGTACGTAAAGTGGTGATGATTTCTTTGCATATTTGTACATTTTCATGACCTTAACTCCTTCTTGTTTGACAAATATCGATCTATCTCCTGTAAGGATGTATCCTAGATGTGGTGGGTTCTTTTGTAATTGTGTTAATGTTAATTGTCGGAGATTCCGAGCTTGTTCACAAATTTGTGAATAAAATTCGATTGCTTGTAGACTGATTCGTGAATATATGTTACTCATATATAAATCCATTTTCATATGTAGATGTGTGTTTTCATTTACAAAGCCGTAGTAAAATTGTTGATTATCTTCATCTTCGTAGCGTGTGTTTGATGACGTGATTTCTTTCGGTTTTATCTTTTTATGAATTTTTCATCGTCGAATTTATCTTTCTTTCTTGTTACTTTTTGTCCTGTATGCATATCAAAGCCATATTCATATATTATGTAAATATCATCGTATTCTGTTTTATGTATTGGTTGTGGTGATCCGCATTCGTGTTCAACTATTGGATATACTTCAAATCGTGTTGCTATTGAGGCTGTTTTATTCAATTCTATTTTTTCTTGTATATCTGGTTTTTGTACTGTTGTCCATTCTGCATTTGTTTCTATCCAGTATCTGTCTTGGTATTTTACCATGTATGCATCAAATCGAATTAGTTCAAATAATTGACAATGTGTTTGTGGTTCCCAAACTATTGTTGCTTTTGTGAAAGGTGTCGGCAGACACTCTCCTTTGTGGAGGTCACATGGTAGTTTTGTTCCCATGTATGACATTTCTTCTGTGTCAAGATTTAGTTTTAGTGATACTTCTCTTATTTCTAATGTCCAATCTAGTATGTCTATTCTATTTTTTTTTCTTACTCCGGTCAAACAGTTTGATTGTACGTTTTTTATTTCAAAAGGTATCCACGTTGGATTTGTGTAATCATATACTATCCTTCCATATGGTGGTACCATTGGAGTATCTAAGTGAAATTGTATTGTACCTTGTAGATCTTCAATTCTCTTTTGTAATGGTGGATTAGCTATGTAATTGAATGATATGTTGTATCGTGTTGGTTTATATTTTGTATTTTATAGTAGCTTAAGTCTGGCGAGTTCGTTAAGAACTTCGTCTGGGTCTAATATTTTTGTTCTTTGTGCGTCTGATACATAATAGCTAGGTCTGTTTGCTCTAATATAGTGAGTGTGTTGTGAACACCATTCTACTCGTTCCTTAATTGTTCCTGCAACTGCGTATGCTTTGATTTCTACTGCTTGTGCTTTTGATAATAGTTGGACTTCTGTTTTGGTCATGTCTAAATCTAGTGGTTTGAATTTACATGCACTGATTTTGTTTAATTCATAGTACTTTACATTTGTTATTTCTTCTGCATCACAATCATAATGTTCGATAAAGATGTCTTGAGGTCCGATTGCTGAACCAATTATATTTTGTCCTGTTAATTCTACATAGTCTTCCTTTGTTTGGCGTTTTTGCCTTTTGTTATTTAGTTGGAATTTTTCCAGAATACTATCTGTTAGATGTTCTCTATAGAAATTCCAGTTTCGTGTCCATTTGTCAATAGCTATTTCCCACATTTGTTCATAGTCTGAACTATTTCTAAATTCTTCTAGTTCTTTACTGTTGTCATTGTATATTAATAGGTTTTGGGTTTGTTTTGAATTTGGTTGTGTTACTAGATTTATGATCCTCAAATTTGTCGAAAACTTCTTGTGCTGTTGTGTGTGACATATTTGTCTTTGTTTTGTTTTTATTTTGAAAATTCTGAATGTGTTTTTCCATTCGTTCATTGATACGGTTCCTAATTTGTTCCTTGATTCTATTTCGTAGTTTATGTTGTGATTGTATTTTTGTTTCAATCTTCATATAAATAAATAGTGTTATTAATAATAATATTAGTATTATGGATTTTAGTTGAAACGGCATGTATATGATAAGCCTGTGTGATGGTTTTAAAATGTCGCAAATCCTAAAGTTTGTTTAGTATATCTATCGAATTTATAGATAAAGTCAATGCAGATGAACGGTGCTGGTGTTGTTGTTGTTACTATAGAGGGTGTTGTTGCATGAAATGGGTGATTGAATATAGTATTGTATTTGATCGTTGTATTAAACTTTAGCTCTAGAGATGGTGTTGCTAAAACTTCAAGTGCTGGGTTTCGTTGGCGATGTGTTAGATTTAAAGTATTTGTAAGTCTATTTCTTGACCAATTGGTAAGTGTATCAACAAGGTTGGTAGGTCCGTATAACGGCGGGGGTGGATTCCAAGTTTTGTGATCTAATGCAAAAAGATATGTATGTTCATTAGTTCTACTTAAAGTAGGTGGATTCGGATTTAGTACTGGTGCTGCTCGAGTCCATACCTGGATGGCTTGATGCTAATCTAAATTCTGGTATAAATGATGCTGGTGAAAGTGCTGTATTTCGTGGTGGTTGTAAGGAATTTGTTAGTTCTATTCGTGGTACACTTATTGATGTGTTAGATGATGATGATTGATGTGATCTTTATGGTGTTGTATTTGTACGTGCTGTTTGTTGTGGAGAAGTTGCTGACCAAAGTGAGCTATGTGGTGAATGTATTGGTTGTACACGAAAATGTTCTTGCACAAAATTGAAATCTTGTCTTTGTTGAAATGTGGGCGGTAAGAAAGGATTTGCTCTTAATTCAGATGATGTAGGTGTTGGGATAGTATTAACACTTGAGTGATCGCTTTGTGGACTTATATTAAAATTATGGAGTGTTGGTGTCCGGGTTGGTGTTCCGGTTGGTGTTCGGGTTCGACTAGGTGGTTCTGACTGTCCGGCTTCTATAGGTCTTATTATGTTAGATTCTATGTCAGTGGAGCCGTACGAGACTAGTGTTGAGACTTGTGTTGGAAATGATAGTGAAGCTCTACGTCGTCCGCGTAGTAGATGTCTAGTTTCTGTTCTATCACGCCGTACTGTATACGGGTTTTCGTTTCAAGGGTCTGTATCGTCTACTTCTGGTGATGTTGGTATATTTGTTAGATCTGTTACCTCGTTATGATGTGGTTGTTCTTGAGTATTGTTACTATTACTGCTATTACTTGATGACTCAATTTTTGCTGATTTTGTTTTTTACGCTCCGGAATCTGGTCCGTGTGGTGGGATTTGAATATATGGGGGTGCTATGATTATCAGTGGTGTCAATTCTTGTTCTGATTGATGTGTTTGTGCTCCTAAGTTTGATATCCAAATTTCGTTATTTTGGGGTCTTAAGTTTAACTGGTAGATTACAACGTTTCCGTAAAACGGTGATTCTTCAGGGAATCCGATTTGTAGATAGAACTTTTGTGAGTGTAGTGTATAATATATAGATTCTTCTATGTCGGGGTTTGGATCAATTTTTATGGGTTTACAAAGTAATCTATTAGTCCTAAACACATTCGTTCGAAAAAATATACAATTATTGCAATTTTAATGAATTTAAATATTTCCAGTTCTACTATATCGATATTCGTTTTACATATATGATAAATGTCAGAATGAGCGTCTTGCATTTAACTATTGTATTGGTGGGTTTGCATACACGACTCTGCGATTTCTAATTACTTCGTTTAATGTTACTATATGCTTTAATGTTGCTAAGTATGTAGATATAACTACTATGCAAGGTACCAAAAATATAGTGAGATAGAATATTATTTTAGATATAATTAAATAGATTGCTACTAATGTGTCTGGGAAATCAATTGTTGAAGCTGATTTATCGTGTGAATGTCTGTACGTTTTTGTTATGTGATGTTTGTTTTAATTTGGAATTTGTTATTGCTTCACTGAAAAGTGACAGTTATTTGCTTGAGTAACTGACACTAAACTGTGTCGCACTGTTTAATATTTTATTTCAATCTATTGATATACGATAATAACAATAAATGGTATCATGTTATTCTTTTAGTTTATCGTCTAATAGTTCGATAGCTTCTTTTTTGCATACTACTAAGAAAACTGTGTTTAGTTTATTGATGTCAACACACCTATCTGTGTGTATTTGGTTTTTCAATGTTTCGAATTCTGTAATGGTTTCGTTGCAGAGCGTTATGTCTTTTAATAATTCAAAGTGTTTTTCTCCCCAAAAAAGTTTTACTTCTTGTCCGGTTTCAGTTTTGCCTTCAATAATAATTAAACAATTTTTGTTTGATATTTTGCAGTCTGATACTCTGAAATTATCGTTATCGAAGTGTATATGATTACCAAAAGGAAAATCGAGCTGGACAAAATTATCTCTTTGTACTTGTATTTTTATGAAAAGTTGATTTCTGTTTAATGATTGCATAAACTCTGATACAGTTAGCATTGGTGGTTTTTCATCACCGTGATTACTATAGTGATGAACTAACCTTTCATAAAAGAATTTAAAGTAATTCACGTTACCTGGTTCTGCTGGGTTGTTTATTGATGGAATGTTGGTAAAATTGTTTATTAGGAAGAGGCAATGCAATATTTCATCAATTTTGCTTTTCGAATTTTCAAATAGGTTCACTATATCTGAGATATGTTTTAGAGTTTGTCTTTGATATGAAAATTACAAAATAAATGAAATTAGAGAAGAAGTTTTATTTACTAAGGGTGTTGAAATGAGAACTCTGAATGAAGTTGACTGAATTTTCTAACTTTTATTTTAGTTTTCAGCTTAGCTGAAATTTTCAAAATTTTTCGAGTTATTCAGTGGTTGTGACTTGTGCGAGACAAAATCGGAGTTGTGATTTTTACTTTCTTGTTTCTTGCTCTCTACAATGTTTCTGACATTTACATATCTTCCGTTTTCCATTTTTTGGGTTTTAAGTTGTCAATTTTAATAATTACTAGGTCTTTGTTGGAGAAGCTTTGACGTAAGAGAAGTTTTGACGTAATTGAAATGTGTATTTCAATTACTAATGATCTCGGTAAGATCTGTCTTGTTAATCACCATTTTGTTCATGGTGCTGAAAAAATGTTAATTGGCTTGACATTTACGTTTTGTTACTAATTGCGTCTGCAAAGAGACAGTGTGTCTCTGTAAATTGTTTAACATCCTGTCATCCCCTTATGGATGTTGTCAATTTGTTAGTTTCTTCCCGTTAATGGGGTCCTTGTTGGGTTTTAGTTATTGTTTGTGTTACTAATGAGATAAAATAATGATGTCGTATAACGTCCGTTTCTTTACTAATGATGTCTATGACATTTGTTAGATAGCGGCCGTAAGTTCACCGTAATGTCCGTATTTTCACTAATGAGATGTATGACGTCCGCATTTTTGGTAATGACGTGTAAAAGTATGACGTATGTTATTCGGGTTTGTGCAACAGAGGTGCACAATAGATTAACTGTTCATAGTGTCGAAGGTCTATTAGTCGAATGTGTATATTTTAATGTCTAAATGGCCGAATGTCTAATGGCCGAATGTTCGGGGGTTATCTAATGTTGATTTTAATGTTGATATTAATTAGCTGTTGTTCATTGTAGGGAAAAGTTATATATCAACTAAACATTCTTCGTTTTGTTTTAGATGCGATTGCTGTGACATGGAGTGTACAGAACGAAGTTATTCTGTTTATCATACGTGGAGGGAAAGTTATTTTCCTGTATGTCTTACAGGCTGTTGTTCTCAGAGGAAGTTATTGCATTATTCCTTTATGCCGAGGAACATATTCGTTCAATCGATACGTTATTCTAGGTGTTACTTATTTATTGTTTCGTTTTATTATACGTATTATTTTTAACTTCCGTTTTTTATCATTAGTACTATCGTATATTCTGTTATTAATTAGTGTTATTTTGACATTTTTACCTTTTCGTTGTAATATTCCCTTTATTTTTATTAATGTGTCAGAATATTTGTATCTTCAAAATATCTACTCCATTCCGCGAGGTCGACAGGTCCTCAAACCTGTATAATATTTTAGTTTTTATTTGTCCCTTGTTATTTGTACCTTTTGTTCTTTGTTTATTGTTTAATATTTACAATCTCGAAACATCTATTCCAGTTTCAAGCTTTGGAACATAAAATAATTTTTTATCCTTGTTTCTTTGACTTTTGTTATTTGATCCTTGTTTACATGAGAAATTACCCTTTGTGACGTTCATAGTTGATGTTCCAAGGGCTACTATCAAAAACCTATTTGTATTTGTTATTTGAATTCTTTGTTATTTGTTTTATTGGTGATGATTGTTGCTGTTGTCAATTACTACCGATGTCTGGGATGGGCGTTTGCCAACTGATGGACGTTTGGTAGGAGACGAGAAGATGTATTGTTCAGAAATATTTACAACGGGTGTTTAAACTTTCAGTGTTCAAGACAGTTAGATCCCTTTTTGTTTTTATATTCTGTTGCTTTTTATCAATTTCCCACTAAAAGGTGTTAAGCTATATGGTGGTAGTTATTCCTTAAAAGTGTTCATGAAATGTTAATATCCGAGTTGATCTTTCATAACTAATTCATAAAATGGGTTGCTATATCCCGGGGTATGATCAAATGTTTTATAATAGATAGAATTGGTTAGTGGTTAGGTGATTGATAGCACCTTTTAGTGTTATCATTCTTTTTATGTTTTATCATGTTTGTTATTTTATACTATTTCTTGTTTTAATATAAATGTCGTTTTGTTTTATGTTTTTACTGTTCCTGGGGTTTTGCACACAAGGTTAGGGTTGGGTGGATGTGCTCGTAGAAATAATGAACGTACATAGGAACGTACATAGGAACGTACATAGGAACGTACATAGGAATATTGTAATGGTTATAATCTGATAGATTTTAGAATTATTCATAGGTATTATTTCGGAGATGATATGAAGATGGGTGTTAAAAGTAGTTAGGATAAGTAATATCGAAATATTAAGTGGTTACGAAATCTGATTTGTAGCTCTACTACTGATAGCTGTATGTACGGATTATCATGAAATGACTTTTGGTATACTCGGTCAAGTGAAATGAATATTTTATACAGTTATAAGTTTGGAGTATGTGCGGATTATTATACGTAGGTTAGCGAAAGTGTTAAAGTTGAAACTACAATCTATAGTGGATTGTTGTAAGAATTATATGAATAAATTGTCAATGTCGAATTTTACAAATACAATGAATATCGTTGTATTTATACGAGTTATTAGTATTAGTATTATTATTATTATTATTATTATTAATTTGATTATTATTATTATCAATATTATTTATTATTGTTCTTGTTTATTGTATTAATGTTATTTTCTTCTTACGAAGATTGTAGTTATGAGTTTTTTTAATCTCATCTTGTGTTATATGTTTCTTGGCTGATGTTTGTATATTAGGTTGTTTTAATATTGGAATTTCGTTTGTTAATAAGTAGTTTTGTAATTCTAGTTTAATGTGTCTTTCTTTCGGGTAATACGGTACTATGTGATTTCTGTGTATTGTTATATATTCTTTATTGTTGTCTTTCAATATGTATGTTGCTTCTGTAGGTTTGTCGATAATAAGATAAGGTATTGTCTTTAGTAGTAGTAATTTTTTAGATACGCCGTCAATCTGTTGTTGGTTTGTTATTAATACAAAAGTATTTTTCTCAAGAGGTTTTGCTGTTCTGAATCGTAAGTTCATTTCATCTGTTAACTTTTTCCTGTTCTGTAAAATTCTTGTTATTGTTCGATATGTGTCGTTATAATGTTTTTCTTTGTCGAGGAACCATTTTGCAAATGTTCCTTTTTGTAATTTTGCTATTTTTGGGTGACTGAATTGTTTTTCTAAATGGATGTATGCCGGTTGTGTGTTGCATGCACTTGTTTCCGTTGGGTTGCAATTTCCCATTTCGTCTGTTGTTGTTCCAAGTTTAATTTTTGTTGGTTTTCTTGGCTTTTGTTTGAAAACAACTTCATATGGTGACATACCTAATCGTGTTTGATATTGTGTATTGTACGCAAATGGAAAAAACTTTGCTTTTCTTGACCAATTTTGGTATTTCTCATCTAATAAAGTTCTGATAAATTGTCCGATTATTCTGTTTGTTCCTTCTACTAGTCCGTTTGTCCAAGGTGCATATGTTGTACTTGGTTTAAACTTGATTTCAAAATAGTTACATAAATGTGTTAATTCTGTATTAATGTATTCCGATCCGTTATCGGAACGAATTTCTTCTGGTAATCCGAATTTCATAAACCAATGTTCAAATAATGCTGTAAATGCATAATGTGCATTATTTTTGTGTGCACACATTATTGTTACATAGTGTGAAAATGCGTCTACTATCACAAAGATAAAATTATTTCCTTCTGATGTTGGGTGGATTGGTCCTTTTGTATCTATCATAATCATTTCGTTAAAATATGATTTTGTCGGTGCTAATTGTTCTTGTTTACTTTTTGTTTTAGTGTTCGCGAAGACTTTGTTCGTTTGGCATTTGATGCAATCTGCTATTAAGATTTTTATCCAGGTTGTTAAGTTTGGAAAATAATATTTCTCCATTATGTTTCTTTTTGTTTTTTCAAGTCCTGTATGACCTACTGTGTCTGTACAATGGTTTTCGTAGAAAACACATAATAATAATGTTAGTGGTAGACATATTCGTTGTATTGTATTTTTGTGAATTCGAATTATAATTTTAATGACGCCAGTTTGTTCATCAATTATTATTGTTTTAAATTTTCGATAATATGCGAATAGTCCTTTGTTTCCGCGTATATCCAATGTTACTGAATGTGGTTTATTGTTGTGTTTTTTCAACATTTTTACTTTGTGAAGTACTGGATCTATTATTTGTGTTTCTCTGATCAGATCTTCTGTTATTTTCGTTTTTTCATCATAGAAAATGTCTGTTATTTTTGCGTTATTGTAATTATGTTCTTGTTTAATATTGTTTATGAGTCTAAGGTAGTCATCGTCATGATGAACTGTGTAGGGTCTTTTTTGGTTTCTTTCAATAATTAGGTCGTCTTTCTCTACGATTGGTGATTGCCAATTTTTTGTTTTTGGTTTGTATTTCGGAATTAAATTTGTTTTTGTTTCTTTGTTATACTTCTCGTATGAGATTGGATGATATTCGTTTTTATCAATGTTTATTTCAAAATAATTGTTATGTATGTTAGCTAAAACTGGGTAGTGTGTTTTTTCTTTATTGTCTTCATCTGTGCTGTTACATATGCTGTACTTGCATTCTAAGTTGTTTGCAAATGGTGTTTTTGCGAAGAAAAATTTTATGTTTTCCGGTATTTCTACCGTTACATCGCGTGTTTAAATTGTTCTTCATCTATTTTCTGCTGAGAAGGTCTGGTAGGGCTAGGTTTTCCCTTCCGTCCAAATAATGTGTAAATTTGCAAATTTCATCAGTATAAGTTGAAATCTGTAAACTCTGTGATTAGGTTTGTTCTTTTGTGTGAACAGATAAATTATTGGCTTGTGATCTGTAAATAAGATAATTGGGTGATTTGAGCCTGTTAGTAGAAACACATATTCTGTTCGGGCGAATATGATCGCTGAGCATTCTCTAATTAATGTGGATAATCGCATCTCAATTGGTGTGAAGAGTCTAGAGTTTGCTGATATTAATCTCATTTTCTTTTCAGTTGGGTGCTGTTGTAACAATGCTGCTCCAATGCCTGTGTTTGAGGCATCTGTTATGATATAGAATGGTTTTTTGGTGTCTGGCACTGTTATTTCGAGTTTATGTGTTATAGTTCTTTTCATTTGTTCAAAAATAGTTTGATGTTCTTTTGTCCATTTGAAATCACTTTCCTTGTGTAGGATGTTGTACAATGGTTGAAGTATTGGTTGCATACCGTAGACGTGTTTCGCAAGGAAATTTATTGTTCCGAGGTATCTCTGTAATGCTTTCATACTGGTTGGTGGTTCCAGTTTTTGGAATCCATCAATTCTTGATGTAAGTGGTTTCACTTTTTATCTTCGATTATGTGTCCAAGGAATTTGACTTTTTTCAACATAAAATATGTTTTATCGGGTGCTGCTTTAAGATTTTCTTTGAGAAGTATTTTGTGATATTCTATTAATGTTTCAAACATTTGTTCGTAAGAACTTGTTTGTATGAAGATATCATCAACATACGTTATGACAGTTCCTTTCCTTATTAGAGGATATAGGAAATGTGTTAATATTGATGCAAATGCTGCTGGTCCAATTGATATTCCGTAGAATAATCGTTTGAAACAGTATTTTTCGTTTCCGATTGTAAAATGGGTGTATCTCATTGATTCTTCGTCTAAAGGTATTTGGTTGTATGCACTATTTAGATCAGCTGTTGTAAATATTGTTCCGTTTATTCTTGTGAGTGCGACGTCAACTGGTTCTATAGGCCAATTGCATTTTGATTCATCTATCATGCTGTTCAAGTATCTTGCATCGAGTACAATTTTTAAGGATTCTCCTTTTCGTAATATTATTACTGGATTTGTGAATGTGTTTCCTGTTGATAGTTGTTCTTTGTTAACGGGTGCAATTATGTCATATTTTTTTAATACATCTAATAGTTTTTTGTATTCGTTCTCCAAGGTGTATCGGCACTTTGCTTATTCTTTGTTTTATGAAAATTGCATCTGTTTTCATTGGTAGGTTCAATTTTACTTTTGTTTTTCCGACGTCAAATTTTGTTGTTGCATATACTTGTTTATAGTGTAGTATGATTGTTACTACCTTTTCAAACTCTTCTTGTGTTAAGTGGGAATGTTGAAAATTAAACATTTGTATAAATTCTTTGTCTTGTTCTGAATATTTGTTAATATCGAATTTGCATTTAAAGTTTGGTTTTCTTTCAAATGTTGCTACTTGTTCAATTGTTTCGTTTTCTTGTATGTTAAGTATTTCATTAACATCGTTCTCATTTTCGTATGTTAGATGATACAATGCTGTGAAAAAATCCATTGAGTTTGTCTGGTATATCTCTTCATTTTGTCGTTTAAATGTAACGTTTCTGTTCATGAAACCAATTAATCCTGTATTTATGGTTATTCGGTGTCGATTTTTGTTTATTAATAAAATGTCTATGAAGTACTCTTCATCTGCTGTGAAGCCCTTTATATCTGTAAAAGATATATTTTGATGTTTGTTTATCGGTTCAAAATAGAAATGTGATTTATGAATTGTTTTTTCATTTGATTTTTTTATTTGTTTGAATATCGGAATTGGAAATGTTATATTTTTACTCTGATTTTGTTCGATATAAATTGTTTCTCTGTTAAATATCGGATATAATCAAGAGTAGTACGGGTAACCTTTTGTGCTGTTCATATAGAATATGATATCGTTATCTAAAATCGTGTTTGTATTTAATGTCAGTCTATTAGTGTTTACATTTATCGTTTCTATATATTCTTTGAAGAATGGGGTTCCTAGGATATTATGGTTGCATTGTGTTATATAGAGGTGGATGTGAAAATTGTTTTTAGGCTTATTTCTGTTATTTGAGATTCTGTCTGGTGTTAATGTTAGTGTTACTGTTCCGAATGTTTCTATGGTTGTGTTATTCGCTGCTGTTAATGTTTTGTTTGCTTTTTCTAAGTGTATTTCTGGGTTATTGTATTTAATTTCGTTCCAAGTATCTTCATTTAGTAAATTCAATGTTGCTCCTGAATCTAACAGGAAGTCGATTTCTAGTATTGGTTTTTGTTTTGAGAAATCTTGTTCAAGTTTATTGCATTGATACATTGGTAGTATCCAAGTTGGGTTACTCTCCAGTGTGTTTATTATTGTATTGCATGTATCTTCGTTCGCGTTGTAAAATTTATCTAATATTTCTTGATCTTCATCTGATGATTCTGATGTGTATTCATATTCATCAATGCCAGGTGGGTCATCGTTTTGTTTGTCTGATTCTACGTTATTTATTCTGTTTTTGCTATTATTATAATTATTATTATTGTTATATCTGTTTCCATCATTGCGTCGTTCTTTATTATAATGTCTGTAATTGTCTTTTTGTGATCTATTTCTGCTGTCATCCTTGTTATTATTGTTTGAGTAATGTCTGTTGTTACTATTAGAACGTTGTCTACAGTTGTCGTTTCTACTAGAATCTCTGCTGTTGTATCTTTGTCTATTATTGCTATTATAACTATTATTTTTGTTATATGGTGACTGTTGTCTTGAATTGTTTTTGTCTGTATATCTTGAACCTGATCTTCTATTGTTGTATCTGTTACAGTTATTATTTCTATTGTAACTGTTACTTCTGTTTCTACTGTAATTGTTTCTGTTATAACTGGTACTTCTGTTATTGTAGTTGTTTGATTTCCGATATCCTTGATAATTTCTAATATCTCTAGGGTTTGTTTTATTATTATTATTATAGCTATTTCTTGATTGTGATCTATATGGTGTTCTACTTCGTGAATTGTTATATATTGGTGACGTTGATGGTAATTGTCTTCCGTTAATGTTGTTTGAATCAATTCTTCTGTTTGGTAAGTTATGGTTATTTCTCATATGACTATAGAATGAGTTTTCTTTTGGTCGTGCTATGCTTTCTCGACGTGGTCTTTTAAAGCATCTACCTTTAGTATGTCCATGTGAACTGCAATAACTACAGAACAATGCAAATTTCGGTCTTCCTTTAAAATTCTTTTTGTCATATGTATTATTAATTCCGTTAAGAACGTTACAAATTGTTCCTTCAAATTGTTCTAGGTCATTTTGATTAAGTTCGTTTATATTGCTACAAGCTATACTCATTTGTTTTATATCTTCATTGATATTACTTGTACTTTGATTGACTTCGTACAATCTTTTGTGATTATTAGTTATTGTTCTTGTTAAATCCATTTGGTCTATTTTGTCTACTAATGTTTTGAATGGCATCTCTGGTTCCCTTGGCGTTTGTTTATGATTCGCATGTTTTTTCAACGCTGCTGTTTTTAGTTCGTTGTCTAAACATCTAATGAAAGTTTGATTCTTTACACTATTTCTATAATCTTCTGTATACAGTGAATATGCTGTTTTTACTAGTGTTTCTATTCTTAATGCAAGTGATCTTAATGATTCGTTTGTGTGTTTTTGTAATTGTTGTAATACTATTTTCGCTTGTTGTTTTGACTTTTCCGAGTCGAACATATCTGAGAATTCTTTACAAAAAGTTTCCCAATCCAGTTTTGTTTCACTCGGGAGTGTTGAATACCATTTTTGTGCTGGTCCTTGTAATGTATGTAATATTAAAGCTGCTCTTTTAACTTTCCATTGGTGATGTCCAGGTTTGTTTACTGGTTCTATGCCGCTGCTGAATATCATTGCTGCAACTATACTATTTAAGTATTCTTCAACAGTGTATGCTGGGTCTGTACCGTCAAATGGTCTTATTGTTGTAGGTACTGAACCACTACCAGTGCTTTGTTCTATTTGTGGTTCTTCATTAATACTCATTGATGTTAATTGTTTTTAGAATGGTAAAGGAGGTTCTGTTACAGTTGTTTCTCTTTCTTCTGTTGTATTAGAATTTGTTCTTCTAGTACGATTTTCTTGTTGTCTGTTATTTTGGTTATTGTTATGATGCATATTATTATTATTTATGTTTCTATTGTTCTGTATGTTTTCGGTTTCTGTTCTGAAACTACTTTGTCTTTGAATGTTTTCTAGAGTTTTGTCTAGTCTATCGAATACCATTTCGAGGGCTTCGTCTTGTCGTTTTTCCATATTTCAGTTCATTTGTTGATATTTCATTTCCAGATTATCTATTAGTTTATTTGTGTGTTTTGTTACTGTAGCTGTTATTTCATCTTTTAGTTCCATATAATTATTTGCTTGTTGTCCCCAATATTGTTCGTGTTGTTCCTGCTTATCATTTAGAGAACTAATATATGTATTGTTTCTATTATGATTATCTCTCGTTGGATATTTCCGTCGAACATTTTGGTTCACTGATGGTGGTAATTGGTTTTCAAATCTTATCTCTCTTCCTTCTGAGTCTGAGATATCAATGTCATCTACTATATTTTGTTGATTTCCAAATAAATTCGATGTTAGTAGTTTATCAGGTTTTATTGTTGATTTTTGTTTTGATTGTGAGCTATTATTTGTTTGAATATCTTTCGGTGTCGATGTCGATGTTAGACTTCTTGATAAGTTAAATGAAGAAGATCCTGCCTGTCCTTGATCCGTGATTTTTACATGACTTTGTAATCCTTCAATGAAGTTTATGCTATCTGAGCATACTTTTAATGTGCTTTCAAAATGTGCTGATTAGTGTTTGTTATTCCAAATGTTTTGGAGTTCGTCACATAAATGACTGATTTCCTCGGGAAATGTTTCTCCGAATTGAATTCGTTTTTCATTAATGTGTTCGAAGTTGTCTAACCAAAATAGAAATGTAAATTCAGATACTATTTTTATTATATCTAATGTTGTTGTTTTCAAATCTGGTTTTAATTCAATTATTTGTGTTAGCCAAATGTTATAATTTTATATGTCTAGTCGTAATCTATCGTTCACTGATTGTATTTGTTGACGATGTTCGTTTAGGTGTCCGGCTGTATTCCTTAGTGTTTCGTAAAATGTAGATGTTATTGCTGTCAGTTTTGTTTTATCTTGTAATTCCTCATGTCTTTTTAAGAATATTTTAAGCATATCCGATAGTGTTGTTTCATTTTGGAAATTAAAATGTATCTTTTTATTTCCGTTTTCATCTGTTAATGTAAATGTGTAATGTTTGTTATCTTGATCTCTATCCAGTAGTATTACTGGTAGATAATGTACTAGATGGTTTCTATGTATATTAATCTGTTGTATATGTTTTGTTTATTTGAAGAGGTTATTCTTCAAGTTTGTTATTATTCTGTATATAATTTCACGGTTTTCTTGTGGGCAATCGCTAGCAATTGCAAATGGTATTAAGAAATTGTTAGTACTTGTTTGTTCATCGTAGTTGTAAGCCATCTTAATGTTCTTTTCTTTATATGCGTTATGTTTACCAACAATAATTTTGTTATTAGTTTATTAAGAGTTATTTTCCCAATCTAGTTCAGCACTGGTCGCACCAGATAAGACGTGTTCTGAGCTTACCTTTATTAGGGTATTTCTGGAACTGTCTTATGGTTGTCTCAAGAATAAGATGTACTCTTAAGGCTTACCTGACTAACTAAAGTTCTATATCTCTAGTCTGTTACTCTTCTATCTGAGCTTCAGTAGACAGTGCACGGGCCCCAATGCTAATGTCTAACATATATCTCAATACAAAACAAGAGCGCAGTAGAGAGAGAGAAATATACTTTATTATTATATCAGTTTGGTAACTGGTACTGACTAAATAGCTTTCTCTTCTGAGAAGAGGGAAAACAGGTAAACATCTAAAGGAAAGAAAGGAAAAGATATTATTCCCTTTTTATCCAATCAGGGAAGAGTATTTTCAGTCTTTATTTATTTAAATAATAAAGTCTTTCAAATAGTCTTTTCTGGAAGTCATACTTGACTCCAACGTAGAAAAAATATTTTCGACAAAAAATTTGAACAAAAAAGTCCATAAAATGCTAAAATGCTGTCTCTCATCATTTATTAGGCAAATAACATTTCTAACTGCTTCTGTTCACGCACTTACACAACCAACTACTGGCAAAAACTGATTAGACAACAAAAACCAAAGAACAAGAAACGATCCGAAAAAACTTAGGAAATTGTAACTTAATTCAGTAAAAAGTGGCCTCTCTGACATTCAAAAGCTCCTTTTAGGAGCAAAATCTATAAAATCGCTCCAAATTTGAGATTGAACAATAAAAAACTTAGCCAGAAGCTTAAACTGAGAAAGAAAATTCAAAAAAGCAGACAAAATCGGCTAAATTTTCCTTGAACTTAAATCTTAAAAAAAAACAAATCGAAATAAATCCAAGCCAGCCGAAGCCAATTTACAACTAATTTAGACCAGAGATTTTAAACAGCTAATTTAAACCATAACTCCCAAATGCTATAAAAACTTGAAGAAAAAAGTAACTCATAAAAGGCGTAAAACATGGCAAAAAAGCTCAACATAGAATCTAAAACATCATTTTGTTATTCAGATGGTCAAAAACAGCTTTCAAACCGCTAATTTGAGTAAACGATGCAAACAATCTTTGACAGATGAAAACGGCATAAATTTTATAAAACTGCTTTCAAATTGCCGCACGTGCTCAAAAAAATTGCTCGCTTATCAAAACTTTTCCCGCTTTCGAAAATGTAACGTGAACAGAACACCACTCTTCTCTCTGATCTTTAGTAATTTGACCCAAACATTTTGTATTCATGCATTTCACTTCCTGTTCTAAACAAAACACCAAAAAAATACCGATCAAAAACAAACCGACTAAGATCTGAAGAATAACTCTCAAACAACAGGCGAGGCAATTTATTTCAAGGGCTGTAGCCTAGATCAAATGTTCTTTTATGGGTGAAAAAATGTTAACCTCGAGGGGATTCAAACCTTGGACCTCCCGATCCCTCAGTAGAAGTACTGCCCACTCGTCTATCAGGACCTTCTTTTAGCTATGCTGCAATCCATTATAAACAAGCAACAAGCTTTACTTAAGAGTGAGAACAATAGAGATTACTCAAAAATGAAGTACTAATTTGTGAAGATAAGACGTGTTCTGAGCTTACCTTTATTAGGGTATTTCTGGAACTGTCTTATGGTTGTCTCAAGAATAAGATGTACTCTTAAGGCTTACCTGACTAACTAAAGTTCTATATCTCTAGTCTGTTACTCTTCTATCTGAGCTTCAGTAGACAGTGCACGGGCGCCAATGCTAAAGTCTAACGTATATCTCAATACAAAACAAGAGCGGAGTAGAGAGAGAGAAATATACTTTATTATTATATCAGGTTGGTAACTGGTACTGACTAAATAGCTTTCTCTTCTGAGAAGAGGGAAAACAGGTAAACATCTAAAGGAAAGAAAGGAAAAGATATAACAAGCAACAAGCTTTACTTAAGAGTGAGAACAATAGAGATTACTCAAAAATGAAGTACTAAATTGTGAAGAAGTCAATTGAGAAGTCAAAGAATGTTCTAGAAGAAAAGCGCAAAAACTGTCGCGCAAAAAATTTGAATAAAAAAGACCAACACATTACAATAATTGCTAGGAACTGAGTTCAAGAGCAACTAAAAAGGCGATCCGCGAATACTTCTCTTCGAGTCGTTAAAAAACTGCACCATAAAACAATCCAACATCTTTGTATTGTAAAAAACAAAGATATCTTGAAGAGTTGCCGAAAACTCAATACAAAACATAGACGACTAATCGCCAGAAAATAGCCGCCATAGACCCGCTTGACACACAAGAGAGAAATTGACAGAAATTTTCAGTGTCAAAGTGTTCCTATTTGCTGTGCAAATTCTGCTTATTCAGTTAGATTATAAAAACAAACTGAATTCAGCTTCTAAACTGAAAGCTAATAAGCTTAATACCATTATCAGCTAGCAAACACTAATGAACTTCGATATACTAATTCTCAATGACTTAATCACCCTGCTTTATATGCTTATCCCGTTTATTTTGATTTTGCTCTTTGACTTTGACCGTATTCACTACATTACGAACTTCAATACGTGAAAGAACTTAAAATCCATTCAGCTGAAATAGTGAGTGAAGTAATTAAGTAGAAATTGAATTGGATTAAAATCATCCAAAGCAATGTTTGAAAGACTGAAAACTAATGTACCTGACCAGCACATCAATTGAAAAATCGCAGACAGACAAAATCTCCAAAGTTGAGAACCTAAAATAATCAAACGAACTAAACAAAAAATAGTCACTGCTAAAAATCTTAAAGCTTTCACCCTGAAGGCAAAATATGATACAATTCAATATACTCATTACCTGAAGCACATGCCTTGAAAGAGATTTGTTTGCCAGGTAGATAAACTCAATAAATATTACATCTGCTTTCAAAAAAACTGAAAAGAGCAAAATTTCAAAAAATTCTAAATTTCGCGGAAAAAACTGTTTAACACAAATTTTTGTCTTTAGAGTTCAATTATGTAGCACATAATATATTAAAAAGTCCCATTGGCCAGAAAAGAGAAAAAAATTTGAAACGCAAATTTTAACCAAAAAATATGAAAAAACGCAAATTTTAACAAAATTCGTGATATTACTATCTTCAGAAACATTCAATTGTCTGCAGGGACTATTTGATATCTCTATTTTACGCCTTAAATAGTTTCAGTGGCTCATAAAGATCGATAAATCCGGAATATAATAATTTTTACAGAAAAATTACAGAAAAATTACAGAAAAATTTTAAATAGAACTGGTGTTATTAAAATATTGATAACAATTCCATTGTCTCTAGCAACTATGCAGTAACTTATTATCAAACCCTGGAAGAGGTTCTTGGGCCCCTGGTGCAGGAAAATTTTCAAACATTTTAAACAACACAAGTTCTTTTTCTAAAAAACATAAACCGACAAATATCGGAAGAATTGCTCTTGAACGACAGGCGAGGCAATGTAATTCATGGTCTTTAGTCTAGATAATTTTCCATTATGGGTGCAAAAAATTTTCACCCCATCGGGATTCGAACCACTGACCACTGATCCATGGCCACCCGCACTAACCACTGCGCTATAAGTCACTAAATATTGCTATGCTGCAACCGATTTTATATTAGCAACTTTGGGGCACTAGTGATCACTCAAAAATGATGAACGAAAGCATGAAAAATTCACCTGAGAAGTCTAAGAATCTTCTAGAAGAAAAGCGCGGAATTGTCAAGCAAAAAATTTCAATAAAAAGCACACGTTAACAATAATTGCTATGAACTGCGTTCAGGAGCAATTAAGAAGCTAAAAATCGTGATAATAAAAAACGAAAACTATATCATTGTCACTAGAAAATATGCAATATCACACTAGCAAACCCTATAAGAGGTTCCCTGGCCACGGGCGGAAAATACTAAGTTTTTAGAAACTCAAAAAAGGTCATTTTTTAAAATCGCGAAAATTCGTAATTTTAAAGTCTTGAACATCATTCATTACCACTAGAAACTATACAGTAACCTATTATCAAAACCTAGAGGAGGTTCCTTGTCAGTTTAGCCGAAAAAGCTCAAAACATACCCGGCAGATTGCCGGAAAATAGCCACCGTTGATTATCATAAGTCTATTGGGATTGAGAGAAAAGAAAATATCAACAAAAATTGATTTTTGTACAAAAACATTTTCAAGTTCGATTTAATTTGATGTCATTTTGTAGTTGAACATACTCCTGTCTCTCAGTGAGAGGCTACAGGGTCTAGTATGAATACCAATAAGCATTATATATAGTAACTAAAACTTATGAGAACAAAGTTCAAGTACCGGGCATCCAAAAATGGGCTTTATGGGTTTATCCTGTTTCTATTTCTAACTTTGATTTTTTTATACTGACTCTCTTCATTTTGAATTGCATTGCTGAGCAGCTGCTGTTTAAAAGGACTTTGAGCAGAATGACAGAAGAGTGAAACTAGCCTAGAGAATACAAAAGATTTCACGCAAAATGTCGAAAAAGCGGCAAACAGGTAAAGCGAAAAAAAAGTTCGACGATGTAAAAAAATAGGAGCGCTATATGAGCCGGCTGAGAAGATGGGGGCGGCTATTAAAAATGACAAATTAAAAAGAAATTGTAAAAATTAGTATTTATTAACTTTTACCAAACTCAATTTTAGATTGGCTCGCCAAAAAATTTGAAAAAATTACGAACGAACTTAAAAAATTGCAATATTTTGGGCTCATATTTCTAAAAATGACCCTTTTAACCTTGAATTACGGCCTTCCCAGTAGCTTCACGCTCTAGGCACCTGAAATACTACTAAACGCGGCCATGGGCCTCTAATAATACTTGATGCCCTTTGAGCTTTACGATGAGATCAAAAAGACTCGGATATCACTCCCCGGCTACTGTCCAAATCAAACACGAAATTTGACGAGAAAGTTTCAAACTAAAACTCTACCAAATTTGTGGCTGAAGTAGGGATGAGGTGGTACAAATTCAAATAATCGTTTTCGATTTTTCACAAATCATCTCTACTTTTTCCACGGTTTCAACTTGCTATCAGTCTCATCTTTCTAAAATAGCCGGCCGATTGCCGGAATAGCTGCGAAAGAATAGACCTGCGTGCCAAATAATAGAGATAGAAACAGATACAGATCTAAATTGAAAAATCGACGCCGCTCAAAAAAACTAGGTAAAAAAACATTCAGCGATAAATCAATAAAGATTGTTAAAATTCATTCCGCAGAAGCCTCTTATTAGGGACCTTTACTGCACATATGAGCTCGTTTGACCTTAAACAAATTCAAATTAAACTTAAGTTTTAAAGTGCAAAATTTTATTGAGTGAGGTAAGTCACGTATGATCAAAATCTAATCACGCAAATAACCTAAAAAGTTTTGATAAAGCGAGTGAGAAATGACGGTACGCGCGCAAATGCCATTAGTGAGAGGAAGAAGTCATTCGGAAAATTTGACTTTTTCAGCTTTGCATTGTGAACAAATGTGAAACGAAAAAAGAGCGTCAGACAACGAAACAAAAGAAACATAGCAGGACAAGACCTGACGTACAATTCAAAGAATTTTCATTTACTAAACGAAAAACTAGACCTAGAACGGACTATGAGTTAATTAGGAAAACCATTTCCAAAAAAAATCACATCAGTAAAATAAAAAAACAGAAAATAAATGCCAAAATGCCATATATGGACAAAAACCATTAGCGAGAAATGGAAAATTTGTTGAAACAAAAAAACTAGGCCTAGAATGAACTAGGAATGGATTGGGAAAACCATTTAGAAAAAAATCCGATCCAAAAAATCGAAAAAAAAAAACAGTAAAATCAAAGTGAAATTGCCGCATGTGAACAAAAAACCACTAGCGAGAAAGCGAAATTTTGTTCAAACACCCTTTTCTCACTCTACTTTAAAATTAGAGCAAAAAAATATCACGCCGCAAAACCACTCGCTTTTTCGCTCCACTTCCTGTTTCGACGTGACCAAAATCACTACTCCAATTTGACCTCAAAAACCATGAAAATGTGTGAACGGATCTTAAAAAAAAGACAGCGCCCCAATACAATTCAAATTCTTTGAATTGTAAAAAACCAAGAGCACCGCAATATAGCTACGCTCAGCTTACAGCTTCGCAGATATAATAACAGTGGACGTTATTGAAGGAAAAAATATATCCTCGCATATAGAATATTGCTCCATTTTTTGAAAATGGTTGAACAATAAGTTCTAAATGAATAACTTACTTTTCGTATGCAGAAGAAACAAGGCGCAGTGGTTCCCACTGTAGCAGAACCTGACATCGAGGAGCCAGATGCTGAATTGCACAATTCGACTGGGTTGGTCGGTGTCAAAAAATTGCCACTGGACACCCCAGATTTGTTTGAGCCGAGCGGGGGAGACGCCAGTTTGGTTTCCTCTGTTTCAGTCGGCTCTTTCTGTCTCCGATCCTCGTCGAGTATAATTCCATTTCTTTGATTGGCCAAAAGTGTTCCTTGGTAAAGAGAGTCCGCGGATTTCCACGTCTTCATTTTCTTCTTCTCGGCCGCAGAGCGAGCGTTTGCATATTTTTGTAGTGGCGCCTTGGACATCTAAACACCCCATTATCAGTACCAGCTATATGGAGAAACAAACAAACAAACGTTTCTTTTGCAGGCAGCATTTCCATTGCCTTCCATGTGCGGGGGGAGTGGGGGTGACTGAGTAGGGGGAGGAGGCTAAGGAAGTGGGAGGTCAAAATTCCCAGAACCGCCATTCACTCAATAATTTTATGTCTCCTCAACAGTTTCGGCGAATCGCATAATTAGGCGTAGGGCTTAATTTCCGCCCAGCTGTCCTCATTTATCCCGTTATAGAAGACAAAACGTACACATCGTGAGGCAAAAAAATTTTCTGGACAAAAACTGCACGAAAAGATAGCAGGACAATCAAATTTGCTACAAACTTCGTTTGAGAGCACCTTAAAACACAGGCTCGTAACCAATGACACGATAATGGCCGATTGCCGAAAAATAGCGGCGTTGACTATTCGCACCATCGTTGTGA
>NC_134471.1:8919601-9035087 GCF_964194025.1 Convolutriloba macropyga | reverse complement strand
TTAGCATTTACTCCGTTAAAACAGTGAGCAAGAAGCTAGAAATCGAAGCATAAAAATTTGTAAAAATTGTAAAACAAAAAACCAGAAAGTTTGAGGCAAAAAAGTAAAGCAACTAACATCCATTTGAATTGATGACATCGACTATTAAACAACCATAGCTGAAAGATTGCTATGACGACGAGCACAGCCAGAGACTAGAAGAGTTCTAAGTTCCCTAATTAGATCCACATTCCTCAGCTTTTTACCTGTTTATTCTTTCGAGAAATATCAGAAAGTCCAAAATTTCTGACCATAAATTGATCATTTATCCGAACTTTCAAACAGAACCAGCAGGACTGATGATTGCCACAAAATTTGTTTGAGATCAAGCAAAAAATACCAAGAAGATCCAATTAATGGTTAAATTGTCATTTGAGAGAGATCATCAATAGCTAAGGTACATTATAAAATATATACAGATACGCGTTGGTTGTTGATTGGCAAAACAAAAAAAACCCAATTCCTCTACACGAATAGTTGAATATCAACGGAACAACTAACCGTGTTCCTAAAGCATTTAGTTTGGAAAAAAACACAAATTCAAGAATTACTTAACTTAAAAACAGCCGGAAGAATATTTGGTAAAATAAACAAAGAAAAACTTAATAATTAATATCCTAGAAAACAATAAGTGTGTCATTCAGAAGCCATAAAACAATGCCGCAGATATTTAACAAATAAGAAATCATTTTGACAGAAAAACAATGAAATCGCGAAACAGCGAAACTTTGTATTATTAGAAACACATATGGTAGTGTTGAGTGATAGAAGCTGATAAGTTCAAAAACTGCCAGGTTAAAAATACTAAATACAACCAGTCTCCAAAATTCAGAAAACTGCATTAATCCCAAAGCGACCCAAAACACGTAATCAGAAAGCACAAAGAGATCATTTTTAAAAATTGAACTTTCAAAACGAAAGAAAACTAGAAAATTAGGTCTCAAAAAACGATTGTTCATTTCCCCGTTACAGCCGTTGAAAAAGTTAACGGATACTGCTCTCTTGATTGAGATATCACTGTTAAAAAGACAGATATTTACCAAAACAACGACTAAACTCATAAATATCAGTCAAAATTTTGCATTGCTGCAACAACCCCGCATAGGTTCTTGCCAAAAACAAAAATGAGCCAAATGATAGTGTGTTTGTGTGGAGGCTTCTAAGACGTGTTCTGAGCTTACCTTTATTAGGATACTTCCGGAACTGTCTCAGGGTTGTCTCAAGAATAAGGTGTACTCTTAAGGCTTACCTGACTAACTAAAGTTCTATATCTCTAGTCTGTTACTCTTCTATTTGAGCTTCAGTAGACAGTGCACGGGCCCCAATGCTAAAGTCTAACGTATATCTCAATACAAAACAAGAGCGGAGTAGAGAGAGAGAAATATACTTTATTATTATATCAGGTAGTTAACTGGTACTGACTAAATAACTTTCTCTTCTGTCAAGAGGGGTAAATGGTTAAACATCTAAAGGATAAAAAGGAAAAGATATTATTCCCTTTTTTATCCAATCAGGGAAGAGTATTTTCAGTCTTTATTTATTTAAATAATAAAGTCTTTCAAATAGTCCTTTCTGGAAGTCATATTTGACGCCATCTTTCAGGGGTTTCGAGTTTTTTGAAAGTCTCTTGTACATTCTAATAAGTCAATTTCTCTTTTTTCTCTCTGAAGGATTTTCTTTCTTTTTTGGAGTGTGTTGCTTGAGATCGGTTCGTCTGTAAGTCGACTCCTAGACATGGGTTGCCCAAAGAGCAAAGAGTGAACATCAACAACCACAAAAGTATCTATTCCATTACCACGTCCAGTGGGTGAAGATCCTTTCGGGTAGGTCCGGTGTTGATGCTTGGAGGCGATCCCGATGTCCAGTGACTTGACTTACCTGACTTACCTGAATTGGTTTGTTGTTAGGTGTTAGAGGTTTAGAAAAATTTTTCTTTATTATAACCTGGGTTTCAATGTTCTGTTATACGTAGTATCCCTTCCGGTTGGAAAGAAAATAAAGATTTATATGATCTGTGTTAAGTATATTTTGTTATATGTTTTTATGGGATTCGACGGATCAATTGAGGGTAGTACTGGCTAGGTCAACACAGGGTGTGTGACATAGTCTAGAAATGTTTTAGTGACATGTGATTTTTTAGCCATGTTGGATTAATAGAGATTTTGTTACTGAATATGAACATGTATTAATAATCTGTTTCCTGCGCGAAATCCGAAGTTATTCTGATGCAATCAATTCCTACGAATTGTATTGTTATACTTCTACAATTTGTGTTATGTTATGTATTTTGTAAAGGGTTTATAGATCTCGCTTATGGGTTTGTAATGGATATGTCCAAAAATGTCCAAATGCCTTATTCAATCAACTTCTATTTCTTTAACTTCAGAAATTAAATTAAAGTCTCTGTCTGCGCGCTGATACAAGATTCCAAATAATCCAAAGACTCTTTCAGTATTTGGAGTAATACAATGTTAGTTGTTTCTAGGTAAAGGTGAAGCTGTTAGTTGTTACTATGTCTTAAAGAGTTATTGTAATGTATCCATACATGTTGTTTGTTCTTTGAGAAATGAAAGTATGTTTTTCATGTATTTGGTATTCTGTTTATGCATAAAATTTTATATGTGAAAATTTCGAAATTCAAGTATTTTATGTTTTGATCTATGTTACAAGTTGATATATTGATACGGTTTGTTTGGAAAAGTATTTAACACTTTGCTATGTTATTATGATTTCAAACTGATATTATAGTTTTCTATGTTGTGTAAACAAATCTGTTCTATAAGAATCTAGGATGAGTTTTGTTGAAATGTCATGTCATGACTCAAGGTCTGTAAATGTTGTATTACATGTTATACATAGAGTTAGTATGTCTATTATATGACCCATTGTGTACATATACACTTTGTTTACAATACAAATGTTGTTATTCCTGTCAGTTCTGGGCCTTATTTCATGTTGTTATTTATTTACAAAATTGCATATAACTAACTATGGAAAAATCTTTGGATATATACATGTACATTTTAGAAATTAGGTTAGGGATTATAGGAAAAATAAAAAAATATATTTTTGTATTTTTAAAGTTTATTTGAACAGAAAAGATATATAACAATTTGGTACAATTATTGTTGTAATTAATGGTTGTGCAAATATAAAGTGCAATATAAATTACTCGTTGTGAGCAAATTTATCTAGGTAAAAACTCAAATGTAAGGGTTTACAAAGTATTTGAGTATAAATTATTGAACTGATATAAATACATTTATCAGGAAAGGTTGAATTTTGGGTTTCAGAAAACATAAATAATCATATATGCACTGATTAATTTCATAGTTATTTATTGTTACTTGTCGAAATTATCAAGAATTGTTACTGTTGAGAGTTGTTACTGTTACTTGTTACTGTGACGACATTGTTATAACTTCTCCGTTTGTTTCGGATAGTTCGTCCGTTCTTTATAATATCGGTATTCCTTTACGAAATTGTCGTCTTTTGAAAGAAAATATGCAAGTAAGTTCGTTAGATCTTTTAATGGAATATCTGTAATTGATGCTTTCACTGTGTTGCATAGTTCGTGCTCAAGTTCAGTTTTAGTCCGTTCATTATTGAAGTTTATTCTATTTGTGAAAGCGCGGTTCGTTACGCTTCCTTCGAGGTGATACACGTGGTATTCCTCGCAAGGTTCCAAAGCTTCGAGCGGTACCATGAGAGGCCGCTCCGGGGAATCTTTTAGTTGGAATATATAGTAGTTCTTGATTGGGTCAAAGTTTCTAAGTGTGCCCAAAGTATATTCCCATTTTAAACGATATCCGTAATTAAGGAAATAAGGTGACGTAAGTTGGTCGTTTATGTGAATGTAACTTTTTGATGTGTTATGGCTTTTGTCACGTAGAAATGTATAATATATAAGGTTGTGAATTAATTTAGTTTCATGCACTCTGTAGTTATTGTTCTGTACATCTTTCGGAGTAGGATGCAGAAAATTGAAACTCAGTTGAAATATCTGATGATCGTAAATACTGTACGCAGATAAGTCTTGGGATGCTTTAGCAATAAGTTGGTCGAAATGACATGTTATTGGGATTTTAAACTCGTAGTCATAATCATATAAGAATCTCTCGGTGAGACTGTGAAACTGTTTAAGTATTGGGTACATAGACTGGTGGAGTTTGTCTCTCCCCATGTTTTTCGTACTTCGTTTGACTGTACTGGAGTTTTCTTGTGGTAGAGGTGGGAAATACTCTGACACACGATCTTTAAGGTTATGAAGAGGTGCCATGAAAAAGTTATATTCGCGTGAATCGAATGGCATGTTTGCCCAATTTCTGTATGATAACAATGGATTGTAATTACTATTGTGTGGGCTATTTAAAGTTTTAGGATCTTTGTCCTGAAACCAAATTGTTTCCATGACGGTTGTTGTTGGTGTCTGTTCATTTGTTGATTGGTGAAAAAATGATTTGCTGTTTGCTGATCTCGGTGTTACCGCGTATGGAAATCTTAAATTGTTCGGTCTACGATTAGTTGTAAACAATTGTTGTTGATTATAACTTTGTGTTCTTGGTTGTTCTGTAATATAATCAGATTGTGGTGGCGGTCGCACTGGTGGGGGGTAGTTTGGGAGTGGGGGTGATGTATATGATTCCGTCGTCGAACGGTTCTGAGTTTGAACTAATCTGCTATGTTCAAAGCTATGAATGTTGGTACTTGTTCCTTGCTCATTAGTGTTTTTGTTAGTGTTAAAGGATTGCAAGTTCCGTCTGTTATCAAATCTATTCTTGGTTTTACGTGCAATTTCTTGTGGAGTTTGAGTAATCTGTGGAGTATTGTCTAAGTGTACTCTCATTGTAGTGACTGTTTCAGGGATATTCTCCATTTGATCGTCTGTTTGCGTCCCACACTCCGACGCGTTGTCTCTTACTGTGCCAGGGCTCGATCTTCCTGATCCGGGACTCAGTTCTCCGTCTTCAACTTCGTAGCTGAATGGGGAATCGGATTTGTATGGCGATTCATATTCCATGCCTGTTGCCATTGTGCTAAAACTCATAGATTATTACTATTGGAATAATACATGGTTTCAAAATGTTATGTTTACTGTTATAGGAACTGTTTGTAGTTTGGTATGTTAAAAACTCACTCGTTAGTGGTTACATTGCTATATGTTAAAAATACATTGTCATTTTTACTGTAAGGTTCTTGTGTTTTGTTACAAATATACAATTTTATGAATATGCAATTTTGATGAGTTAAAAGTAGTGGGGGGGTATTCTGTTAGATGTTCGTTAATGTACATTTTGTTTTAAATTTCGTATGTATCAGCCGGATGAGTGTCAAAGTATGTGACTTCATTTGTGTGTGGTTGATCATTTTGGAGTACGTCCAGGCTGTGACTGCGATTATGCCTTTTGTTAGCCGTTAATTTTAGTTGTTCAAAATCAATCGGTGGAGGGTTTTGCATATCTAGTAGTTTCGATGTAGGTATTAAGTGTCTGTGTTCGTTATTCGTTGAATGATTTGGGATTTCATATGGTTTAGGTTGATGAAGTGGTATAGGTGTTTCATATGGATGGTTGTGGAATAAACTATTATGTTGTTCAACTTTTGGTGCGCTAGGGACAGGTGCTGGTAAATTGTTTCCGATGCATTGGTATGCCGGGGGTGGTGTGATTAGTTGTGGTAATATTGATGGTAGTTTATTCTCTTTGATTGTTTCTAATGGTTCTAGTTTAAATGGTTCTGGTTTATATTTCCTTTCTGGTAATGGTGGTTTCTGTATCTTTTTTGTTGGTTCTAAATTTCGTAATTGTAATCCGCTTTCTGTTCTACGGATTGTTGTGTTGTAATGTTTATAATTTGTATCAACGTAAATTTCTGTCGGTATGTCATTGTTGTTATGGTTTGACGTTGTTACTTCTGCTGAATGTCTTCGAAAGGTGGGTTTACTTTTTCCTGGTTTTGTTGTTTAAGTTTCCATAATGGGAATTGTTATCATCACTGTCGTCATTTGTATTTTCTTCTTGTATCTGTGCTACTAGTTGTGTAAGTGTTTGTGAAAATATTCCAAATATTCCGGTTAGTAGTATTTTTGTTATACTTGCTTGTTTTCCGATTGCTTTGTGAATAGCAAAAGCGTTATAGAATTTAATAATAAGATTTGTTATGAATAGTATCATGCTAATCATAGCATAAATAATAGCCATTTTCTCTAATATGTACCATGGCCAACCAAAGATGGTGAGAATTTGGTCTTTCAGCCATGCGCCGTCAAAAACTTCTTTCCAGTTTACGCTGGGTTGGTCGATCTGAAAGTTATATCCGTTGATATTCAAATCTCGTAGCCATTTTAGTGATTGTTCGTAATTTTTATATGTTTGTAATAAACCTAATTGTTCGAGCTCTAGGAGTTTTAGTGCATTAGCTGACTGTGCGTCTTGTAATGGGTTTTCACGGTCTCTCATGTATTCATGTAATAGATCTCTTTTTCATTCTTGTACTAATTGTTCTTTACTGTAGATTCCACTTTCTATTAGACTTGCTTTACTAAACATATTGTCTAATACTATTTCTTCAGGTGATATAGTGTTTAGCATTGTTTCAACTTTAACTGGGTACGGTGTTAATCTGTATCGAGATGCTCCTTCCGTATCTATAGATATGAGTTGATCAAAATTACTGTGTGAACATGGTACCTTTTTTGCCCAAAGGTATGTTTGGCGTGTTAGTTGGTGTACATACTGTACTCTGTTTTTGTATAGAATTGGTATTTTATCATAGCATTCGCGTGTTTGTGGTACGTAAAGTGGTGATGATTTCTTTGCACATTTGTACATTTTCATAACGTTTACTCCTTCTTGTTTTACAAATATCGATCTGTCTTCTGTAAGGATGTATCCTAAAAGTGGTGTGTTCTTCTGTACTTGTGTTAATGTTAATTGTCGTAGATTCTAGTTTGTTCGCAAATTTGTGAATAAAATTCTATTGCTTGTAAACTGATTCTAGAGTATATGTTACTCATATATAAGTCCATTTTCATATTTAATGGAAACATATCGGTAATGGAAACATATCGGTGTTTTCGTTAACAAAACCGTAATAAAATTTGTTGTCATCTTCATCTTCATAGCGCGTAAGTGTTGAGGTGATTTCTTTTGGTGTTATTTTTATGAATTTTTCATCATCAAATTTATCTTTCTTTCTTGTTACTTTCTGTCCTGTATGCATATCAAAGCCATATTCATATATAATGTAAATATCATCATATTCTGTTTTATGTAAAGGTTGTATTGATCCGCAGTCGTGTTCAACTATTGGATATATTTCAAATCGTGTTGCTATTGAGGCTGTTTTGTTTAGTGTTATTTTTTCTTGTATATCTGGTTTTTGTACTGTTGTCCATTCTGCGTTTGTTTCTATCCAATATCGGTCTTGGTATTTTACCATGAATGCATCAAATCTATTCAGTTCGAATAATTGACAATGTGTTTGGTATTCCCAAACTATTGTTGCTTTTGTAAAAGGTGTCGGTTGACATTCTCCTTTGCGGAGATCGCATGGTAGTTTTGTTCCCATGTATGAGATTTCTTCCGTATCAAGATTCAGTATAAGTGATACTTCTTTGATTTCTAATGTCCAGTCTAATATGTCTATTCTGTTTTGTTTTCTTACTCCGGTTAAAAAGTTTGATTGTGCGTTTTTTATTGCGGATGGTATCCATGATGGGTTTGTGTAATCATACACTATTCTGCCGTATGATGGTACCATAGGGGTATCTAAATGAAACTGTATTCTGCCTTGGATGTCTTCAATTCTCTTTTGTAATGGTGGGTTAGCTATGTAGTTGAATGATATGTTATATCGTGTGGGTTTATATTCTGTGTTTTTCAGTAAGTTAAGTCTGGCGAGTTCGTTACGAACTTCGTCCGGGTCTAAGATTTTTGTTCTTTGTGCGTCTGATACATAATAGCTAGGTCGGTTTGCTCTAATGTAGTTGGTGTGTTGTGAACACCATTCTACTCGTTCTTTAATCGTTCCTGCAACTGCGTATGCTTTAATTTCTACTGCTTGTGCTTTTGATAACAGTTGAACTTCTGTTTTTGTCATATCTAAATCTAGTGGTTTAAATTTGCATGTACTAATTTTGTTTAGTTCGTAGTGCTTTACATTCGTAATTTCCTCTGCGTCGAAATCGTAATGTTCAATAAAAATATCTTGAGGTCCGATTGCTGAACCGTTTATGTTTTGTCCTGTTAGTTCTATGTAGTCTTCCTTTGTTTGACGTTTCTTTCTTTTATTGTTTAATTGGAATTTTTCTAATATACTATTTGTGAGATGTTCTCTATAGAAATTCCAGTTTCTTGACCATTTATCAATAGCTATGTTCCACATTTCTTCATAGTCTGAACTGTTTTTAAAATTCTCTAATGCTGTGTCGTTATAAATGTTTTTGATTGAATTTGAGTCTGCTGTTAATTCTGTCCTATTATCAGATACGTGATTCATGAGTTTGTTGGGATTTTCGCGTTCGATTGTGTTTGATGTATGTATTGTTATTTTGTTTTTATTTTTTATGTTTTTGATATGTTTCTCTATTCTTTCGTTGATGCGGTCTTTAATATGTTCTTTTAGTTTGTTTTGTATCTTATATTGTGATTGTATTTGTGTGTCTATTTTCATATAAGTAAATATTATTATTATTATTAATATTAGTATTATGGAATTTAATTGAAACGGCATGTGTACGATAATCCTGTATGAGGATTGTAAAATGTTGCAAAACCTAAAGTTTGTTTAATGTATCTATCAAACTTATAAACAAAGTCAATAAAAATAAACTGTGCTGGTGTCGTTGTTGTTACTGTAGAGGGTGTTGTTGCATGAAATGGGTGGTTGAATATCGTATCGTATTTGATTGTTGTATTAAATTTTAGTTCTAGAGATGGCGTTGCTAGAACTTCAAGTGCTGAGTTTCGTTGGCGATGTGTTAGATTTAAGGTATTTGTAAGTCTATTCCTTGACCAATTTGTGAGGGTATCTCCGAGATTAGTCGGTCCGTATAATGGTGGAGGAGGATTCCAGGTCTTATGATCTAATGGAAAAAGATATGTATGGTCATTATTTCTACTTAAAGTAGGGGGGTTTGGGTTTAGTACTGGTGTTGCTCGAGTTCTACCGGGGTGACTTGATGCTAGTCTTAATTCCGGTATAAATGATGATGGTGAGAGTATTGTATTTCGTGGCGGTTGTAAAGAGTTTGTTACTTCTACTCGTGGTACGCTGATAGAGGGGTTCGAGGATGAAGGTTGTTGTGATCTATTTGGTGTAGTGTTTGTACTTATCGTATTTTGGGGTGAAGTTGCTGACCAAATTGAACTATGTGGTGAGTGTATTGGTTGTACACGAAAATTGTCTTGTACGAAATTGAAATCTTGTCTTTGTTGAAATGTGGGTGGTAGAAATGGATTTACTCTTAATTCAGATGATGTAGGTGTTGGGATAGTATTAACACTTGAAAGATCGCTAGGTGAACTGATATTAAAATTATGGAGTGTTGGCGTTCGGGTTGGTGTTCCGGTTGGTGTTCCGGTTCGACTTGGTGGTTCTGATTGTCCGGCTTCTATAGGTCTTATTATATTTGATTCTATATCAGTAGAGTCGTATGAGACTAATGTAGAATCTTGTGTGGGAAATGAGAGTGATGCTCTACGTCTGCCTCTTAATAGGTGTCTAGTTTCTGTTCTCTCACGCCGTACTGTATACGGGTTTTCGTTTCTAGGGTCTGTATCGTCTATCTCAGGCGATGTTGGTATATTTGTTAGATCTGTTACTTCGTTATGATGTGGTTGTTCTTGAGTATTGTTACGGTTACTATTATTATTTGATGACACAATTTTTGCTGATTTTTAATTATTTAAGCTCCGGAACCAGGTCCGTGTGGTGGGACTTGCATATATGGTGGCGTTAATATCAGTATTGGTATTAGTTCTTGTTGTGGTTGGTGTGTTTGTGCTCCTATATTTGATATCCAAATTTCGTTATGTTGTATCCTTAAATTTAACTGGTATATTACAACGTTTTTGTAAAATGGTGATTCAGCAGGAAATCCAATTTGTAGATAGAATTTTTGTGTATGTAATGTGTGATATATAGATTCTTCTATGTCTGGGTTTGTATCAATTTTTATCGGTTTATAAAGGTTTCTATTAAACTTAAGCACATGCGTACTAGGAAATATATAACTATTGCAATTTTAATAAATTTAAATATTTCCAGTTCTACAAAATCTATGTTTGTTTTACATATATGGTATATATCAGGATGAATTTCGTGCATTGAATTATTGTACTGGTGGGCTTGCATATACTACTCTGCCATTTCTAATTACTTCATGTATTGTGACAATCGCTAGATACGTGGATATTACTACTATGCAAGGTACTAAGAATATAGTAAGAAATAATATTATTTTATTTAATATTAAATAGAGTGTTACTGATGTTTCTGAGAAATCAATTGTTGAAACTTATAAACGAGTGTTGGTATTTGGAAAAGACTTTTTAATGCTGCACTGGAAAATGACAGTTATTTTCTTGTGTAACTGACACTTAACGGTGTCGCACTAATTGTATGGAATTTAAATTCACTGGTACACTACAATAACGATAATTGGTATCATATTAATTGTTAGGCTTTTAGTTTATCGTCTACTAGTTCAATAGCGTCTTTTTTACACACAACTATGAAAACTGTGTTTAGTTTGTTAATATCAACACATGTATCTATGTGTATTTGTTGTTCTAGTGTTTGGAATTCTGTAACAGTTTCGTTACAAGGTGTTATGTCTTTCAACAATTCGAAATATTTTTCTCCCCAAGAGAGTTTTACTTCTTGTCCGGTTTCTGTTATTCCTTCAATTATGAATAAATAATCTTTAATTGAAACTTTACAATCAGTTGTTGTGATACTGTCGTTATCAAAATGTATATGACTATTTAAAGGAAATTTCAGCTGAGTAAAATTGTCTCTTTGTACTTTTATTTTTATACAAAGTTGGTTTCGAGCACATTTAAAGAGTGCATGAACTCTGATGCTGCTAACATTGGTGGTTTTTCATCACAGTGATATGTATAGTGGTGAATTAACCGCTCTGAAATGAAATTAAAGTAATTCAGTTTACCTGTGAAGTTGTTTTGTTGTGCAATGGAGTGTTGTTGATAAACTTGTATTTTGAAGGATGAGATTGAAAAATAGTTTATCTTCTTTTTGTAGTGAGATATTATAGGAACAAGAAAAGAAATTTGTTGAGATAGAAATTGTTGAATGAGAGAAATTGTGAGATAGAAATTTTTTGAATGTTTGAGAAAAAATTTTTGAATTTTGAGTATACAATTTCGGTTTTTCAGCTTAGCTGAAATTTTTCGCAAATTTTTCAAATTTTTCAAGTCAGTTTTGCAGTTGTGGATTGTACGAGGCAAAATCAGAATTGTGATTTTTACTTTCTCGTTTCTGGTTCTCTACAATGTTTCTGACATTTACAAATCTTCCGTTTTTTATATTTGGGTTGTTAAGTTGTCAATTTTAATAATTACTAGGTCTAATTAGAATGTTAGTTTCCGATTTCTTGAATTGGGTTTACTTCTGAAATTTTCCAGATCTTTTTGTTCTCAAGATGTTGTTTATTCTTTGTAATTGGTGTATTGGTATGAAGTTTATTATATTTGATGGTAGTTGGCGTGTTACCATCATGGTATGTTTATGGTAATTAGTCTGATGTTGGTGCCGACTTTGTCGTTGCCTTTTGTTTTGAAGTAGTTTCTTTGATGATTGGTATGGTTCGTGGCGTCAGTTTGTACCAAGGGATTTGGTGCAAAGATGTCTAATTACTGAAAAGGTATTATTGGTAATTGGATATGTTGTTGCAATCTTCTGCAATTTTGCAACTTTGCAAAGTAAATTGGTAGTTGGTACCAATAGTACAAAATGCTATGTTTTAGAAGCAGTGACGTAATTGAAATGTTCTTTCAGCTACTAATGGTCTTGGTAAGACCAATCTTGTTAATCACCATCTGTTTATGGTGTTGGTAAATGTTAATTCGTTTGACATTTTACTTTTTGTTACTAATTGCGTCTGCAAAGAGACAGTGTGTCTCTGTGAATTGTTTAACATCCCTGTCATCTTCTTATGGATGTTGTCAATTTGTAAGTTTTCTTCCATTAATGATGTCTTTTATTTATGATGTCTTTGTTGGGTTTTAGTGATTATCACTAATGAGTTACAGTTTCAGTTATCTCTAATTAGGTGTACTAATGATGTGTATGACGTTAGTTGTATGACGTTAGCTGATAACGTCCGCTTTTCAATAACGTCCGTATTTTCGCTAATTAGATGTGTGACGTCCGTATTTGGTATGACGTATATTGTTCTGTTCTGTGCAAAAAGGTGCACTGCAGATTGACCGTTCATAGTATCGAAGGTTTATTTAGCTTAATATTTATGGTCAAATTCTATTTGGCCGAATGTCTGATAGCCGAATGTATAATTATGGATGTAGGGCGTGTATGTTGAGATTGTGAATGGGTGTATTATCCATCTATGTGGATATATGTATTCGAAAATAACGTGTATGACAGTAAATGTGTATTTTAGATTTTGGTGTTGGAGATTACTGGATGGGTTTTTATTGCGTGTTATTACGGGGATTGTTATTACATTACTTCCGTTATTCTCATTACGTTGTTATTCTCACTACATGACATCGAATTACATTGTTATTCTCATTACACTCTGAACAGAAGTTATTCTTTTGTTCAGGTGAACATATTCGTCTATGCGATACGTTACTCTAATTTTAGATGTGTTTCTTTTTATTAGTTCGTACTCGTTATTTTTAGCTTTCGTTTCTATTACTAGTGTTTACCGTTTATCCTGTTGTGAATTATTTGTTATTATTTTTTATTCTTTCCTATTGTTGTTGTGTGTTATTTCTAAACTTTCCTTTTTATATTTATTAATGTTCGTGAATGTCGACTTCTTCAAAATATCTATTCCATTCCGTGAGGTGGATAGATCCTCGATCCTGTGGATAGTCTATCCAGAAAAGGATTTTCCTATTTGTTCTTTGATTACTTGTTATTTGAATATTTGTTTTTTTTGTTGTTGTTTACTGTTAATATCAATTATCTTGAAACGTCTATTCCAGTTTTAAGCTTGTGAACATCAAATAAAAAATACCATTTATGTTTTGAATTTTGTGTTTTTGAATTTTTGTTTATATGAGAAATTACCCTTTGTGACAATCATAGTTGAGGTTTCAAGGGCTACTATCAAAACCTATTTGTGTTAGAATATCCTGTATGGATATGTTTTATTTGTTATTTGTTGTTTGACTCTTTGTTATTTGTGTTTTATCGGTGACAATGGTCGATGACAATGGTTATCAATGACAATGGTTATCGATGGCAATGGTGGCTGTGTGTCTGGGTGGGTGTTTGCTAACTGATGGTTTGTCAGAGGATGTATGTCAGAGGATGTATGATAATGTACGTTTAAACTTCCAGTGTTACAAAACAGTTTGTTCTCCTTTGTGTTTTTGTATTTTGTTAATTTAGATAAAGTATCCACTAAAAGGTGTTAAAATATTTGGTAATGGTTGTTTCCAAAGATATTTGTGAAATTTATGAAATTTGAATATCGGAATTTATAACTTGTCCGAAAATTATAATTATATATCTCGGGGTATGATCTAATATGTT
This sequence comes from Convolutriloba macropyga, assembly GCF_964194025.1. Lineage (NCBI taxonomy): Eukaryota > Metazoa > Xenacoelomorpha > Acoela > Convolutidae > Convolutriloba > Convolutriloba macropyga. The sequence continues at coordinate 9,021,299 of NC_134471.1, read as the reverse complement.
ATAGTTGGTTAGTGGTTAGGTGATTAATAGCACCTTTTAGTACTGTTTGTTTCTCTAATTCACTTCATGTGTATTTATCTTTGTAGTATGTTCTGTATTAATTTAGATATATTTTTCGTTTCTTTTCTAATATTTTTGGTTCTGCACACAAGGTTCGGGTTAGGTATGTGTGCCCGTAAAAATAGTGAATGTACATAGTAATATACATGGGAATGTACATAGAGATAGATTTGTTGTTGTAATCTGACAGATTTTTCGGATGGTTCATAGATGTTATTTTGAATACTCTATGAGAAATACTTTTTGAACAATTGATTATATTAGGTAATATTAAAGCATTAAACGATTATGGGATCTGTTTAGTAAGATCTGTTTAGTTGGTTTACTAAAGATACCTGTATGTACGAATTATCATGAAATGATTTTTGGCATAGTCGGTCAAATGAAATGAATATTTTATAAGGTTAGAAATTTTCGAGTATGTGTGTAGTATGATATGTGTTAGTGATAGTATTAGAGTGAGATTATAAAAATTGAGTCCCCAATTCATAGTGGGTTATTTTACGGTACGTATGTATGAATTTGTCAGTGTCGGTTGTTACAAATACATTAAATAACGTTGTATTAATATAGGTTTATTTATTTATTTAGCACGTGTTATTAGTTTGTAGTGTTAAATTAATTATTGGTTATTATTATTATTATCATTATTATTATTATTTTTATTATCATTATTATGTATTATTTTTCTTTTCGTTTAGTGTGTTAATAATATTTTCTTCTTACGAAGATTGTAACTATGAGTCTGTTGAATGTCATCTTGTGCTATATGTTTTTTATGTGATGTTTGTATAGTAGGTTGTTTTAATATTGGAATTTCGTTCGTTAGTAAATAGTTTTGTAATTCTAGTTTAATATGTTTTTCTTTCGGATAATACGGTACTATATGTTTTCTGTGTATTGTTATATATTCTTTATTGTTATTTTTCAATATGTATGTTGTTTCTGTAGGTTTATCTATGATAAGATATGGTCCTGTTTTTAGTGGTAGTAATTTATTAGATACGCCGTCAATTTGTTGATGATTTGTTACTAATACAAAAATATTTTTCTCAAGTGGTTTTGCTGTGCGAAATCGTAGATTCATCTCATCTGTTAACTTTTTGCGGTTTTGAAGTATTTTTGTAATTGTACGATATGTATCATTGTAGTGTTTTTCTTTATCAAGGAACCATTTAGCAAATGTTCCTTTTTGCAACTTTGCTATTTTTGGATGGCTGAATTGTTTTTCCAAATGAGTATGTGCTGGTTGTGTGTTGCATGCACTTTTTTTCCGTTGGGTTGCAATTTCCCATTTCGTCTGTTGTTGCACCAAGTTTTATTTTTGTTGGTTTTCTTGGCTTTTGGTTGAAAACGACTTCATATGGTGACATACCTAATCGTGTTTGGTATTGAGTATTGTATGCATATGGAAAGAACTTTGCTTTCCTTGACCAATTGTGATATTTCTCGTCTAATAATGTTCTGATAAATTGTCCGATTATTGTGTTTGTTCCTTCTACTAATCCGTTTGTCCAAGGTGCATATGTTGTACTTGGTTTAAACTTGATTTCGAAATAGTGGCAAAAATGTGTTAATTCTGTGTTTATGTATTCTGATCCGTTATCGGAACGAATTTCTTCTGGTAGTCCAAATTTCATAAACCAATGTTCAAATAATGCCGTAAATGCATAATGTGCATTATTTTTGGGTGCACACATAATTGTTACAGAGTGTGAAAATGCATCTACTATTACAAATATAAAATTATTCCCTTCGGATGATGGGTGGATGGGTCCTTTTGTATCTATCATTATCATTTCATTAAAATATGATTTTGTCGGTGCTAATTGTTCTCTTTTACTTTTCGTTTTTGTGTTTGCAAATACTTTGTTTGTTTGGCATTGTATGCAATCTGCTATTAGGATTTTTATCCAGGTTGATAAATTTGGAAAATAATATTTCTCCATTATGTTTCTTTTTGTTTTTTCAAGTCCTGTTTGACCAACTGTGTCTGTGCAGTGATTTTCGTAGAAAACACATAGTAGTAATGTTAACGGTAAGCATATTCTTTGGATTGTGCTTTTGTGAATTCTAATAATGATTTTAATTATTCCAGTTTTTTTCGTCAATTACTATTGATTTAAATTTTCTATAGTATGCGAAGAGTCCTTTATTTCCACGTATGTCCATTGTTACTGAATGTGGTTTATTGTTATGTTTTTTCCACATTTTTACTTTGTGAAGTACTGGATCTATGATTTGTGTTTCTCTAATGAGGTCTTTTGTGATTTTTGTTTTTTCATCATAGAAAACGTCTGTTATTTTTGCGTTATCGTAATTATTTTCTTGTTTAACATTGTTAATTAGTCTAAGATAGTCGTCGTCATGATGAACCGTGTATGGTCCTTTTTGGTTTTTCTCAATAATCAAATCGTCCTTTTCTACAATTGGCGATTGCCAATTTTTTGTTTTTGGTTTGTATTTTGGTGTTAAATTTGTTTTTGTCTCTGTGTTATACTTCTCGTATGAAATTGGGTGATATTCGTTCTTATCAATGTTGATTTCGAAATAGTTATTATGTATGTTAGCTAAAACTGGATAGTGTGTTTTTTCTTTATTATCTTCATCTGTGTTATTACATATGCTGTATTTGCATTCTAGGTTATTTGCAAATGGTGTTTTTGCAAAAAAGAATTTTATGTTTTCCGGTATTTCTACTGTAATGTCTCGTGTTTTAGTAAAATGCTCTTCATCTATTGTTCTGCTAAGAAGATCGGGTAGGGCTAGGTTTTTCCCTTCTGTCCAAATAATGTGTAAATTTGGAAATTTCATTAGTATAAGTTGAAATCTGTAAACTCGGTAGTTCGGTTTATTCTTTTGTGTAAATAGATAGATTATTGGTTTGTGGTCTGTAAATAGAATAATTGGATGATTTGAACCTGTTAGTAGGAATTCATATTCCGTGAGGGCGAATATGATCGCTGAGCGTTCTCTAATTAATGTAGATAGTCGCATTTCAATTGGTGTAAAAAGTCTAGAGTTTGCTGATATTAATCTCATTTTCTTTTCAGTTGGATGCTGTTGTAATAATGCTGCTCCAATTCCTGTGTTGGATGCATCTGTTATGATGTAAAATGGTTTCCTAGTGTCTGGCATCGTTAATTCGAGTTTATGTGTTATTGTTCTTTTCATTTGTTCAAAGATTGCTTGATGTTCTTTTGTCCATTTAAAGTCATTCTCTTTGTGTAAGAGATTATATAATGGTTGTAGTATTGGTTGCATACCATATACGTATTTCGCTAGAAAATTTATTGTCCCCAGGTATCGCTGTAAAGCTTTCATACTCGTTGGCGGTTCCAGTTTTTGGAATCCATCAATCCGTGATGTAAGTGGTTTCACTTTTTTATCTTCAATTATATGTCCCAAGAATTTTACTTTCTTTAACATAAAATATGTTTTGTCGGGTGCTGCTTTGAGGTTTTCTTTAAGTAGTATTTTGTGATACTCTATCAATGTTTCGAACATTTGTTCATATGAATTTGTTTGGATAAATATGTCATCTACGTATGTAATGACTGTTCCTTTTGTAATTAAGGGATATAGAAAATGTGTTAGTATTGATGCAAATGCTGCTGGTCCGATTGATATTCCGTAGAATAAGCGTTTAAAACAGTATTGTTCATTTCCGATTGTAAAATGTGTATATCGCATTGATTCTTCGTCTAGTGGTATTTGGTTATATGCACTATTTAGATCTGCTGTTGTGAATATTGTTCCATTAATCCTTGTTAGGGCTACATCAACTGGTTCGATTGGCCAGTTACATTTGGATTCATCTATCATGCTGTTCAAGTATCTTGCATCTAGCACGATTTTTAGAGATTCGCCTTTTCGTACTTTTATTACGGGATTTGTGAATGTGTTCCCTGTTGATAGTTGTTCTTTGTTAACGGGTGCGATGATGTCGTATTTTTTTAATATGTCTAATAGTTTTTGTATTCTTTCTCGAAGATGTATCGGTACTTTACTTATTCGTTGTTTTTTGAAAATTGCATCTTTTTTCATCGGTAGGTTCAATTTTACTTTTGTTTTTCCGACGTCAAATTTTGTTGTTGCATATACTTGTTTGTATTGTAATATGATTGTTACTACTTTTTCGAACTCTTCTTGTGTTAAATGTGAATGTTGAAAATCAAACATTTGTATGAATTCTTTTTCTTGTTCTGAATATTTGTTAATATTAAATTTGCATTTAAAGTTTGGTTTTCTTTCAAATGTTGCTACTTGTTCGATTGTTTCGTTTTCTTGTATGTTTAGTATTTCACTAATATCGTATTCACTTTCGTATGTTAGATGATACAATGCTGTGAATAAGTCAATTGAATTTGTTTGATATAATTCGTTATCTTGTTTTTTAAATGTAATATTTCTATTCATGAAACCAATTAACCCTGTATTTATGGTTATTCTATGTCTATTTTTGTTAACTAGTAAAATGTCTATGAAGTACTCTTCATCTGCTGTTAAGTTTTTTATATCTGTAAAATATATATTGTGATATTTGTTTATCGGTTCAAAATAGAAATGTGCTTTATGAATTGTTTTTTCATTTGTTTAAATATAGGTATTGGAAATGTTATGCTTTTATTTTGGTTCTGTTCGATATAAATTGTTTCTCGGTTAAATATCTAGGATTGTATTTGTATTTAATGTTAGTCTATTTGTGTTTACATTTATCGTTTCGATATATTCTTTAAAGAAAGGGGTGCCTAGGATGTTATGATTGCATTGAGTTACATAAAAATGAATGTAAAAATTGTTTTGAGGTTTATTTCTGTTATTCGAGATTCTATCTGGTGTGAGAGGTAATTTGACTGTTCCGTATGTTTCTATTGTAGTGTTGTTCGCTGCAGTTAATGTTTTGTTTGCTTTTTCCAATTGTATTTCTGGGTTATTATATTTTATTTCATTCCAAGTACCTTCATTGAGTAAATTTAATGTTGCTCCTGAATCCAGTAGAAAATCAATTTCTAAAATTGGTTTTTGTTTAGTGAAATCTTGTTCAAATTTATTACATTGATACATCGGTAATATCCATGTAGGATTGCTTTCTAATGTATTTATTAATGTATTGCATGTATCTTCGTTTGCGTTATAGAATTTATCTAATATCTCTTGATCTTCGTCTGATGACTCTGATGTGTACTCGTATTCGTCATTTCCTGGTGGGTCATCGTTTTGTTTTTCTGACTTAATGTTATTTATTCTGTTTTTGTTATTATTATTATTATATTTATTTCCTTCATTTCGTCGTTCTGTAGAGTAATTTCTTTGATTTTGTTCTCTTTGTGATGAATTTCTCCTGTCGTCTCTGTTATTGTTGTTTGAGTAATTTCTATTGTTACTACTTGAACGTTGTCTGAATCTATCGTTTCTGTTTGAATCTCTGCTGTTATATCTTTGTCTGTTATTGTTATTGTAGTTATTATTTCTGTTATATGGTGATTGTTGTCTTGAGTTGTTTCTGTCTGTATATCTTGAAGTTGATCTACTATTGTATCTGTTATGGTTGTTATTTCTATTGTAGCTGTTTCCTCTGCTTCTACTGTAATTGTTTCTATTATAACTTGTACTTCTGTTATTGTAGTTATGTGATTTTCGGTATCCTTGATAATTCCTATTATCTCTAGGGTTTACGTTGTTATTATAATTGTTTCTTGATTGTGATCTGTATGGGGTTCGACTTCGTGAATTATTATATATCGGTGATGTTGGTGGTAGCTGTCTTCCGTTAATGTTATTTGAATCAAATTTTCTGTTTGGTAAATTTTGGTTATTTCTCATGTGACCATAGAATGATCTTTCTTTTGGTCTTGCTATGCTTTCTCGACGTGGTCTTTTGAAGCATCTACCTTTAGTATGTCCGTGTGAGCTGCAATAGCTGCAAAACAATGCAAATTTTGGTCTACCTTTGAAATTCTTTTTGTCGTATGTATTATTAATTCCATTAAGGACGTTACATATTGTTCCTTCAAATTGTTCTAGATCGTTTTGGTTAAGTTCGTTGATATTGTTACAGGCTATATTCATTTGTTTTAGATCGTCATTGATATTACTTATACTCTGATTAACTTCATATAGTCGTTTGTGATTATTTAATATAGTTCTTGTTAAATCCATCTGGTCTATTTTTTCTACCAATGCTTTGAATGGCATTTCCGGTTCTCTTGGCGTTTGTTTATGATTTGCATGCTTTTTTAATGCTGCAGTTTTTAGTTCGTTATCTAAACATCTAATAAATGTTTGGTTCATTACACTATTTCTGTAATCTTCTGTGTACAATGGATATGCAGTTTTTACGAGAGTTTCTATTCTCAGTGCTAATGATCTTAGTGATTCTTTTGTGTGTTTTTGTAGTTGTTGTAATATTATTTTTGCTTGTTGTTTTGACTTTTCAGAATCAAACATATCTGAAAATTCTTTGCAAAATGTTTCCCAATCTAATTTTGTTTCACTTGGAAGTGTTGAATACCATTTTTGTGCGGGTCCTTGTAGGGTATGTAGTATTAAAGCTGCTTTTTTTGACTTTCCATTGGTGGTGTCCAGGTTTGTTTACTGGTTCTATTCCACTGCTAAATATCATAGCTGCAACTATACTGTTTAAGTATTCTTCAACAGTATATGCTGGGTCTGTACCATCGAAAGGTCTTATTGTTGTTGGTACTGAACCACTGCTGATGCTTTGTTCTAATTGAGGTTCTTCGTTTATACTCATTGATGTTAATTGTTTATAAAAGGGTGGAGGAGGTTCTACTACTGTTGTTTCTCTTTCTTCTGTTGTGATAGAATTTGTTCTTCTATTCCGATTTTCTTGTTGTCGATTATATTGTCTATTATTATTTTGTACATTTTCGTTCGCAATATTGTCTATATTCCTGTTAGTAAATAATTGTTCATTTTCTGTTCTGAGGTTTGTTTGTCTATTTATATTATCCAGAGTTTTATCAGGTCTGTTGAATACCATTTCTAGTGCTTCTTCTTGCCTTTTTTCCATTCTTTTATTCATCTGTTGATATTTCATTTCCAGATCATCTATTAGTTTATTTGTGTGATTTGTTACTGTAGCTGTTTTTTCATTTTTTAGTTCTATGTAATCATTTGTTTGTTGTCTCCAATATTGTTCGTGATACTCTTGGTTGTCATTTAGGGAACTAATATAAGTATTGTTTCTATTATCTCTCATTGGATATTTCCGTCGAGCATTTTGGTTCACTGATGGTGGTAATTTAGTTTCAAATCTGATCTCCCTTTCTTCGGAATCTGAGATATCTATGTCTTCGTCTATATTTTGTTGATTTCCGAATAAATTCGATGTTAATTGTTTATCAGGTTTTAGTGTTGATTTTTGTTTTGTTTGTAAGTTATGATTTGTTTGAATATCTTTAGGTGTTGATGTCGATGTTAGGCTTCTTGATAAGTTAAATGAAGAAGATCCTATTTGACTTTGATCCGTGATTTTTACATGACTGTGTAGTCCTTCGATGAAGTTTATGCTATCGGAGCATATTTTTAATGTGCTTTCAAAATGTTCTGAATAATGTTCGCTATTCCAAATGTTTTTTAGTTCGTCACATAAATGACTAATTTCCTCAGGAAATGTTTCTCCAAATTGGACTCGTTTTTCATTAATGTGTTCGAAGTTATCTAACCAAAATAGGAATGTAAATTCAGATACTATTTTTATTATATCTAATGATGTTGTTTTAAAATCTGATTTTAATTCAATTATTTTTGTTAGCCAATTGTTATAGTTTTTTATATCGGATCTTAATTTATCGTTCACTGACTGTATTTGTTGACGATATTCGTTCAGGTACTCGGCTGTATTCTTTAGTGTTTCGTACGTAGTGGATGTTATAGCTGTCAATTTTGTTTTATCTTGTGATTCCTCATGTCTTTTCAAGAATATTTTAAACATATCCGATAGTGATGTTTCATTTTGGAAATTGAAAAATATCTTTTTATCTCCTTTTTCATCTGTTAGTGTAAATGCGTAGTGTTTGTTATGTTGATCTCTATCCAGTAGTATTACTGGTAGGTAATGTACTAGATGGTTTCTATGTATGTTAATTTGTTGTATATATTTTGTTTCTTTAAAGAGATTGTTTTTCAAGTTTATTATTATTCTGTAGATAATTTCACGATTTTCTTGTGGACAATCGTTAGCAATTGTAAATGGTATTAAGAAATTGCTAGTATATGTTTGTTCATTGTAGTTGTAAGCCATTTTTAATGTTCCTTTTATTTGTTATGTTTACCAACAATACTTTTGTTATTTTCTCGATGTTTTTTCTGTTTGTTTACCCAATTTAGTTCAGCACTGGTCGCACCAGATAAGACGTGTTCTGAGCTTACCTTTATTAGGATACTTCCGGAACTGTCTTATGGTTGTCTCAAGAATAAGGTGTACTCTTAAGGCTTACCTGACTAACTAAAGTTCTATATCTCTAGTCTGTTACTCTTCTATCTGAGCTTCAGTAGACAGTGCACGGGCCCCAATGCTAAAGTCTAACGTATATCTCAATACAAAACAAGAGCGGAGTAGAGAGAGAGAAATATACTTTATTATTATATCAGGTAGTTAACTGGTACTGACTAAATAATTTAAATAATAAAGTCTTTCAAATAGTCCTTTCTGGAAGTCATATTTGACTCCACTTCAGATACATTGCAAACAAAAGTAACAAAATGTCACATTAAGAATTTTGAAAATCAAACAGAAAAAAAGGTTTGGGCGGAAAAACCAGCAAAAATTTATTAATTGGGGGTTCAAACATTGGGAGTTCACACTACATAGCCATACTCCTGTAAAAAACAACCTTAATTAAAGGAAAAGAAAAATCAACCAAAGTTCCATTTAACCTGAAGAAAGACCTATCGAGAAAAAGTTGAAATAAAAATTTGTTTTTCGTTTTTGTAAGAATAAAACTGCTTTGCATCAAAAAAGTTGGTTGTCATCTTGCCCAGGAGCGTAAGTCTTCCAATCAGTAAACTTTAAGAGCAATAAAAATTACAATGGGTAAAATATCGATAAATAAGACTAAAAACCTAAAAAAATAAAATTGTATAACTCCCTTTGGTTCACAGGAGCTCCAAGACGCTATCAAAATAACCCAAATATCAATAATTTAGCCTACAAACTACAAAAATCTTTGACAACATAAAAACTTTCAACAAACAAATACCGACTATCGTTGGATGAATTGCTCTCGAACGTCAGGCGGGGGCAATTTAATTTAGTGTTGTAGCTTCCGAAATGTTCTATGGGTGCAATAACTTGGACCTCATATGGCTTCCATGCCGAGACCTCAAGGATAGCTGCCAGAGATCTTAAACAATAAGCTACAGCGGCTTTGAGATTCAACAGCTTTTACATTAGCAAAAAAGCTCCATTTCGGAATGCAAGAAAACATAGCCGGCAGATTGCCGGAATAGCTGCGCAAGAATAGACCTGCGTGCCATATAATAGAGATAGAAACAGATACAGATCTAAATTGAAAAAAAAAATCGACGCCCTTCAAAAAACTTTTTAATAAACATTCAGCGATAAATTAATAAAGCTTGTTAAAATTTCTTCCGCAGAAGCCTTTTATTAGGGACCTTTACTGCACATATGAGTTCATTTGACCTTAAACAAATTCAAATTAAACTTAAGTTTTAAAGTGCAAAAGTCATTTTATTGAGTGAGGTAAGTCACGTATGATCAAAATCTAATCACGCAAATAACCTAAAAACTTTTGCTGAAGCCAGTGAGAAATGACGTCACGCGCGCAAATGCTGTTAGTGAGAGGAAGAAGTCATTCAGAAAATTTGACTTTTTCAGCTTTGCTGTGTGAACAAATGTAAAACGAAAAAAGAGCTTCAGACGACGAAACAAAAAAACCAAGAGCACCGCAATATAGCTACGCTCAGCTTACAGCTTCGCAGCTATAATTAAAATTACTCAAAATTAAGTTAAACGTGAAACAGTCACTCACGAAGTCCACGAATATTCTAGAACCAAAGCGACGAAGCGTCAAGCAAAAGCTTCATGAAAACACACCTTTACAGTAATTGCATCAAACTTCGTTTAAGAGCGATTTAAAAAAAACAAACGACTAACATTGGCAGAATTGCTCTCCAACGACTAGTGGGAGCTCTAATTAATTGCAGCCTGCTTCAGTCGTGCGGGGATGTGGTGTAGCCCGAATGGGTATAATAAATTCACTAGGGGGCTTCAAATAACCTCATTAGAGGATAACATACTAGGATTTAAACTGAAAGATTGCCACCAAATTCGGCGCATTTATCATTTGACATCTTATCATTAAATTGCTGTCAATTGAGTTCATGAAGTTGTGAATGGGAGAGAATTATAGATCACGAAAAAGGGAAAAAGTCAAGAGCGTAAAATTCACTCGAAAAGTCACAAAAACAACCAAGCGAAAATTTTGCAAAAACAAGACACGTTTACAATAATTGCTTCTCTTCGAGAGCAATTAAATAACAGGAAAAATCTGCACGCGAACACAAAAATTATATCTCTTAGAGCTAAATTTCTTGCTATGTGTCAAACGAAGTTCTGAACAAAAAACCACAATCCGCTCTTCGAACACGTTCACCACAACAACTTTTTCAAGCGGTATTCACAGAGGAGCTTCCCGTTTTTTGCTCGCTCACTTCAAAACATTAAACATAGCCGGCAGATAGCCGGAAAAGCTGCGAAAGAATAGACCTGCGTGCCAATTAATAGAGATAGAAACAGATACAGATCTAAATTGAAAAAATCGAAGCCGCTCAAAAAACTAGGTAAAAACATTCAGCGATAAATTATTAAAGCTTGTCGAAATTCATTCTACAGAACCCTTTTATTAGGGACCTTTACTGCTCATAAGAGTTCCTTTGACCTTAAACTAGTTCAAAATTAAACTTAAGTTTTAAAGCGCAAAAGTCATTTTATTGAGTGAGGTAAGTCACGTATGATCAAAATCTAATCACGCAAGCAACCTAAAAACTTCTGCTAAAGCGAGGGAGAAATGACGTCTCGCGCGCAAATTCCGTTAGTGAGAGGAAGAAGTCATTCAGAAAATTTGACTTTTTCAGCTTTGCTGTGTGAACAAATGTAAAACGAAAAAAAGGCGTCAGACGACGAAACAAAAAAACATAGCAGGACAAGTCCTGACGTACAATTCAAAAAATTTTCATTGACTAAACAAGAAACTAGATCTAGAACGGACTATGAGTGAAATGGAACAACCATTTCTAAAAAAATCAGATCAGAAAAATTAATATAAAAACTGAAAATCAGTGTAAAAATGCCGCATGTGAACAAAAAACCACTAGCGAGAAATGGAAATTTTGGTTCATACAAAAAACTAGGCCTAGAATGAACGATGAATGAAATGGATAAACTTTTTAGAAAAAAAGCCGGTCCAAAAAATTGAAAAAACAGTAAAAATCAAAGTGAAAATGCCGCATGTGAACAAAAAACCACTAGCGAGAAAGCAAATTTTTGTTCAAAACCGTTTTCTCATTCTAATTTAAAATTGGAGCGAAAAAATTTCACGCCGCAAAACCACACGCTTTTTCGCTCCATTTCCTGTTTCGGCGTGACCAAAATCACTACTCCAATTTGACTTCAAAAATCATGAAAATGTGTGAACAGATCTTAAAAAAAACATAGCCGGAAGAATTCCGGAAACGACCCGAAGTAGAATCCGATACACTCCATTCAGTTACTCATCACACAACCCATGCCTCCACTAATTTATGATTATCTTCAGACAAAACCACAAAAGAAAAGAAAAAACAAGAAAATCAAATTGTTAAAATATGATTAAAAATCTGATAAAATTTTGTCAAAAATTGAATTCCCGAAATAACTATTTCAGCCATAATTAATTCATCAAAACAACTAGTAATTACTAAAACCACTGATGAGAATTCTTTAAAAACACTGTAAGCCAAATAATGAAAAAAAGCTCTTACAAACAACTTGCACTAAAAACCTGAAAAAGTTAATAATTTTTTTTAATATTGCAAAAGCAGATAAATCCAAAACAAAATTACTTTCTGCCAATAGGGTATCCATATGCTCTTAAAACAATAGGCAAGTCATAATAGGCTAAGAAACTTGTCTAAGTTTTAGAAAAAAAGAGAAAAACTGCAAAAAATTGAGAAAAATTATTTTAAATTCCTCAATTTTTCTGTCATTTTTCCTAAGATAAACCTGATTTACACCAACAAAACTTTAAACAATTGGTATCTCAACATTCCCTAAGTAAAGTAAAGAGCTTCTATTCAAATCCCACTTAAAGCACTGAAGCAAAAAAAAACAGGCAAAAAACTATTAAATTTCGTCTAAAAATCAGCAAAACTGATCAAAAACCTCCAAATTAACATTAAACTCAAATTAACTACTTGAAACCTTCAATTCCTATCACAACAAGACTAAAACTAATACAATATCATAATCAAACCGCATAACCATCAAAATTTGCAAAAAAAATTGCTTTTAAAAGCCGCACGTGAACAAAAAAATTTCGCTCGCTTAGAGAAAATTTTTTCACTCATCAATTTCCCGCTCTCTAAAAAACGGCGGTATGAACAAAAACCACTCTCTTTTCGCTCCGCTCTTCTCTTTTGTTCAGCACCAAAATCACTCCAAATTTTTTCACGCGTTTCATTTCCCGCTTCAAAAATCACTCCAATAAAATTGATTTAAAAAAGGACTTCTCCAATACTCCTCTTCGAGTCGTAATAAAGACAGCGCCCCAATACATTTCAAATTCTTTGAATTTTTAAAAAACCAAGAGCACCGCAATATTTCTTCGCTCAGCTTACAGCTTCGCAGCTATAAAAAGTCTGAAGAATGCCGGAGAAGGATTGAAGTGTCACCTCCCCAAAAAACTAGCCATTGAAATAACGCAATTATTCTAAAACAACATAAGACAGTTAGAATCAATCTGAAGCCAAAAACAATAAACAATTAATCAAAAGCATATTTTAAATTGAACAATAACCGACTAATGTCGGGCGAATTGATCTCAAATGATTTGCAATCATTTGGCGTCAGTAGTAGCCAGCTGGGGCTTAAGGATGCCAGCATTAGGAGAGTGAGGGGTCAAGTTTTGGGGAGGGGGACCAAATCGCCATATGGAGGAGGGTGGACGGGGGAGTGAGTGGGGGTGGGGGTGACTGAGGGCCTAGGCGGGGTCAAACGAATACTTAGAGACTAGTCAGGCTTAAGGCTCTAAGAGCTTCTCAGCCACTTAAGGCCCTCCGTAATTAACATTTTTATCCCGGAAGAAAAGTTATAAGGGTCAGAAGAAAAATTGGTCAAACAAAAAATGGCATTGAAAATACCATAGGACCAATATATTTGCTGGAAACTTCGTTTGAGAGCAATTAAAAACAAAAATGAGCACCATTACGCCCCTTTGAGTCGTAAAAAACCCTCAAGAAAACCAATACCACTCTTCTAGTCGTAAAAAAAGACAGCACCCCAATGCAATTCAAATTCTTTGAACTATAAATTAACAGCAACAGGGCACTATAGCTACGCTTAGCTTACAGCTTCGCTGCTATAAAAAACTGATATTACTGCAAAAAATAGTTTTGGTCTTTGCAATTTTCACAGCAAAGAATCTCACCCTTTTGTGCGATGTTGCACAACTAGCAGTGCTTCGCTCGTCCAGTGAATCCTCCGCGTTCATATTGTTGTTAGTGTTACTACTTGTCAAGCCAATTTTGTGCAGAGTCGAACTGGAACCACTGTTGGAATAGGTGGTCTTGATATTTGAACTGCGCGTTGCTTTCGCATATCCAGGCTGTGCTGTGACGGATTCGTTAGAGGTAGATGATGCAAGAGATGTATGTCTGGTGCCAGTCGCGACGCTTCCAGCCACCGTATGGTCAATATTGGTCAGAACTGACTTTCTACTGTTGACGTTAGTTCCACTCGTCCCTGTGTTCGGCTTCTGGGGCTGCGGACGTTTGCTCAGATTGTTGTCTGACCTAAAGAATCATACGATTTACTATACGATGTTCATTTTTGCTGGATGTAATTGACGTTATAAGCTATATATAATGGCTATATATAAATCCTTATCTTTCCAAAATGTATATGATCATAGCCAATCATGAGAGCAAACAATATGTTTTTCAACTATTTGAGAGCAACCAACCTTTGTTCATTAATGTTACTACAAACGAAACAATTCACTCGTCTTCGAAGTGAATGAAAAACAGATGAAACGGATTACTTTTTTCCTCCGTAACCAACAACTTCAATTTCCAAATGAGGGAAAATTTAGCCTCTGGATCCCATTTCTAAAGATTGACACATGGAACTATTACGACGCAAGTAACTTTACATATTTCAATCAATAGAACAAATCATTTTCCACAAAACTGCTTCATTAGCCTAAAAATCGATTTAGCGTTCCCACATCATGAGTTCGCGATAATCTGAAATTTGGCTTCATGGATCCAGAAATGCGAGGAATGATATCTAACTAACACGTTGTTTTCAGCAATCGCAGAAAAGTGACAAATTGATTAAATTTTCTCGATTGACGTTACTTTTTGCGACGTAATGAGAAGTGGATTGGAAAGCGACTGCCAGGTGCAAGTCAATCAAATAAATAGAGGAGAATAATAACAGATGGAGAGACTGACTGAGACTTACCTCCTTCGCAGTTGCCTAGTGTCAGATCTGTTACATACGCAAAGTAAGCTAACAGCAAAGACCAATAAATTCTTAGATCAATTCTAGTGCACCAATTCCATTCAAGATTTTCAAAACCTTGTTGAAGGTACAAAAATTGTAACATCAGGCGGCGAAAAATTGATTTTTAAGAAACTTACATTTGAGTGATCAGTGGATTTAAGATCCCTTCCGACAACTTTTTTTCCGAAAGTTCTATGCCATTTTCATATTTCTAAACATGGAGAACTTGGTTGCGAAATTTTTCGGAGTTCCCATTTCTAAAACAACTGCATAAAAATTGGAATCAGAAACCAACCAACGTCGTATGAATTGCTCTCAAGCGACCGAGTACTCTTATTCGCTTTAAGCAACAACATTTATTTCAATGATTTAATTAGACTTGTTAAAGCAGCTTTTCGTACGCCAGTAAACATCAAAGGAGAGAAAAAAGTAACAATTTAAATAAAAAAGAAAATTTAGCCAAAAAAGTAAATTGACCGAAAACAAATACAAAAATTCTGTTACGTTTTCAATCTGCACAAGTACAAATACAAACTGAAAACATAAACCGACTACTATCGAAAGTATTGCTCTTGAACGACAGGCGAGGCATTTTTAAGTCAGGGGGTGTAGCTTAGATAAATTTTTCCTTATGGATGCAAAAATTGTTGCCAACGATGGGATTCAAACCACGGACCTCCCGAGCCCGCACCAGAAGCACTGCCCACTCGGCTATACTGCCTTTCTTGTTTCTATGCTGCAATCAATTTTATTTAAACAACCAGCTTTACCTCGGATTGAGAGCAATAGAGATCACTCAATAATGAAGAACGAAAGCGTGAAAAAGTCGCTTGAGAAATCAAAGAATGTTCTAGAAAAGCGCAGAAAGGTCAAGCAAAAAACTTACATTAAGACCAACAAGTTTACAAAAATTGCACTGAACTTCGTTCCAAAGCAATCAACCATTTTATGCAATCGAGATTTTGTCATTGCTCACACCAAAACGGTAAAGCCAATTAAAACAAGGAGAGGGCGTAAATAATAGCCGTTGAGAGGTTGACTGCAGCTATTAATTACAACAATGTTAATGTTTAGTGGATGCAATATTATTCTAGCCTCTTCATTTAAGGATCTCGTGCTAGCCTGAATATAGTTACTAAGATTTAAATTTTAAAAACTGCCAGCGGAATAGCTGCGAAATAGAACTTCGTGCCGTATAGAAAGAATTATATACAGATACAAGCTGTCAAAAAACTATTTAAAGCAATGATTCAACAAGACTTGTTAAAAAATTTTTCGAATAATGAGTTCTGTATGGCAGTAAACATCAAAGAAGAGAAAAATCTAACAATTGAAATAACAAAGAAAATTTAGCTAAAAATAAATTGACCGAAAACTAATACAAAAATTCTGTCACGATTTCAATATGTACATTTACAAATACAAACTGAAAACATAAACCAATTAATGTTGGAAGTATTGTTCTTGAACGACAGTCGAGGCAGTTTAATTCAGGGGCTTTAGCTAAAACAAAGTTTTCTTTATGGATGCAAAAAGTGTTGCCCACGATGGGATTCAAAGCACGGACCTACCGCTCCCTCAACCAGAAACTCTGCCCACTCGGATATCAGGCCCTTCATGTTTCTTTGCTGCAAAAAACTCAGTTTTACCTCGGCGCGAGAGCAATAGAGATCACTGAATAATGAAGAACCAAAGCAAGAAACCCGCTGGAGAAATCACTTGAGAAATCAAAGAAGGTTCTACAAAAAAGCGCAGATGGTCAAGCCAAAAAATGCATAAAGACCAATACGTTTACACTAATTGCTGTGAACTTCGTTCAAGAGCATTTAAACAATTTATGCAATCCAGATTACTTCATTTATCACACAAATTCGGACATTTCAAATTAAGCCAAATGAGCAAAAATTTTTCAATTTTTTCGTCGAAATGCAAACGACAAAAAAATGGTACAAAATAAGCTGTATTTAAATTGTAATAGAAGCTAGCTCATTCTGTTTTTTTTCAGTGACAAAAAGTGTTCTAATTTGGAGTACAATTTCAGTTTAATTCTAAAACTAAAGTTAATTCAGCATCTAAGCTGAAAGCTAATAAGCTTAATACTAATGTCAGCTAGCAAACACACAAATGAAATTTGACAACCTACTTCAAAATGACTTAATGACCGGTCTTTATGGGTGTATCCTGTCTCTTTTGAATTTGAAAGTGTTCACTACAGTTCACATTGCGTAATTCGACGGGTAAAGGAAATTAAAATTAATTCATTTGAATCAGTGAGTGACGTAATTCAGAACTCAAGCGTAAAAATCGTGACTTATGTCGAAATAAAAACGCGATCAAAAGGTAAAGCGAATTCAAAAAAGGAGAGCGCCTAAATAATTGCCAATCAGCGGCTGACGGCTGCTATTAAAAAACCCTTTAGACAACACTGAAATTCCGAAAGCTAAAAACAGCTTTAAACAGCGGCACGAGAACAAAAAACGGTCGCTTAGCAAAAATGTTTGCAACACATTCACTCTCTTTTCTTCACTCTCAAATGTGTTAATCGAAACAACTTTGCCGAGCTTTATTCATTCATTCATATTCCGGTTGTCTTACTCACTCCCTTAGAAAAAAAACAAACCATCTTCGAGTCGTAAAAGCAGTTAAAATCCAAGTTAATTTCCCCTGTGTACAAAAAACCACTGGCGAAATTTTATTCAAACGCCGTCTTCTCGCTACTTATAATTAAAAATTTCACGACATAAAACCAATAGCAAAATCAATTGCTTAAATTAAAGACGAAAAAATTCCGAGAACAACTCGAATAGCGGTCTCCGTGAAACCAGTAACCATCAAAAAAATAGTACCTACTTAAACCCGTCATTAGAAACTTAAAAAATTATCCAACTCAATGAAAAAAAAGCTCTTAACATAACCTGAAATAAAAAACAAGAAACTAATAAAACTCATAAAATTAGCAGCATAAATTCAAAGGAAAAGTTCCTTCAAACAAAGAAGATCAATGAAAAACTCGCAAAACAATGGGCAAGTCGTAATAGGCTAAAAAATCTGAGAAAAAACAGTTTACAATTTCTGAACTTTTTATCATTTTTCTCGACAAAAAAAGAGTTATGCAAACAAAATTGTTATCTCTTGGTATCTAGTAAGACCTTAAGTAATTTGCTTATCTTTCAGATCTCACTTGAATCAGTAAAACAAAACAAAGCAAAAAATCTGAAATCAGCAAACAACTGAAACCCCCCCGAATTAGCATAAACTTGATATTAATTGCCAAAAACCCTCAAGACAATCAAAACAAATCAAAAATTAAAAAAACATCATGGTCCAAACTCTTAACCAAAAACATAGCCGGCAGATTGCCAGAAAATAGCAGCAATAGCTTCGTAGATCTGCAGTCTCAAGAAAAACAAAGATTTGAAAAACTACTCTTCAAAGGATGAGATGTTATATTTTGATTAAGAATCTATATAAGTTATTGCTGCCTCTATTAGCTGCTCTCGAATAACCTTCATTTAGAGTGACATACACTGACTTGACCGTATCTCTTTGCCATAAAGTAAAGAAGAGTCAATTTCAAAGTGAGGAGGCAATTTTTGTGAGTGAGGTAAGTCACTTGTGGTACAAAAAAACATGTATTTAAATTGTAATAGAAGCTAGCTATGAGCATTAAGCTTAATTTAAATTAAAAGTAAAAGCGATAAAAACAAATATGGGCCAAAAATTGCTAAAATAGCCTTTAAACCAGATTTAGTCGGAAATCCTCAAATTAGCTTAAAACTCAAACGGTATCAAAAACAAAGCGCTATCAAAACATTAAAATGAAAACTTCGTTATAATAACATAGCCGACAGATTGCCAGAAAGTAGCTGCCGCTGACGCGCATGATACACATCAAAACTAAACAGAAAACGAAAAAAGAGGCAAATTTACCGAACTTTTTCTGTTTTTTTTTCAGTGACAAAAAGTGTTCTAATTTGGAGTACAATTTCAGTTTAATTCTGATACTAAACTCAATTCAGCATCTAAGCTGAAAGCTAATAAGCTTAATACTAATGTCAGCTAGCAAACACACAAATGAAAATTGACAACCTACTTCAAAATGACTTATTGACCGGGCTTTATGGGTGTATCCTGTCTCTTTTGAATTTGTAAGTGTTCACTACAGTTCACATTGCGTAATTCGATGCGTAAAGGAAATTAAAATTAATTCAATTGAATCAGTGAGTGACGTAAGTCAGAAGTCAAGCGTAAAAATCGTGACTTATGTCGAAATAAAAACGCGATCAAAAGGTAAAGCGAATTAAAAAAGGAGAGCGCCAAAATAATAGCCGATCAGCGGCTGACGGCTGCTATTGAAAAACCTTTTAGACAACACTGAAATTCCGAAAGCTAAAAACAGCTTTAAACAGCGGCACGAGAACAAAAAACGGTCGCTTAGCAAAAAATGTTTGCAACATATTCACTCTCTTTTCTTCACTCTCAAATGTGTTAATCGAAACAACTTTGCCGAGCTTTATTCATTCATTCATATTCCGGTTGTCTTACTCACTCCCTTAGAAAAAAAACAAACCATCTTCGAGTCGTAAAAGCAGTTAAAATCCAAGTTAATTTCCCCTGTGTACAAAAAACCACTGGCGAAATTTTATTCAAACGCCGTCTTCTCGCTACTTATAATTAAAAATTTCACGACATAAAACCAATAGCAAAATCAATTGCTTAAATTAAAGACGAAAAAATTCCGAGAACAACTCGAATAGCGGTCTCCGTGAAACCAGTAACCATCAAAAAAATAGTACCTACTTAAACCCGTCATTAGAAACTTAAAAAATTATCCAACTCAATGAAAAAAAAGCTCTTAACATAACCTGAAATAAAAAACAAGAAACTAATAAAACTCATAAAATTAGCAGCATAAATTCAAAGGAAAAGTTCCTTCAAACAAAGAAGATCAATGAAAAACTCGCAAAACAATGGGCAAGTCGTAATAGGCTAAAAAATCTGAGAAAAAACAGTTTACAATTTCTGAACTTTTTATCATTTTTCTCGACAAAAAAAGAGTTATGCAAACAAAATTGTTATCTCTTGGTATCTAGTAAGACCTTAAGTAATTTGCTTATCTTTCAGATCTCACTTGAATCAGTAAAACAAAACAAAGCAAAAAATCTGAAATCAGCAAACAGCTGAAACCCCCCCGAATTAGCATAAACTTGATATTAATTGCCAAAAACCCTCAAGACAATCAAAACAAATCAAAAATTAAAAAACATCATGTTCCAAACTCTTAACCAAAAACATAGCTGGCAGATTGCCAGAAAATAGCAGCAGTAGCTTCGTAGATCTGCAGTCTCAAGAAAAACAATGATTTGAATAACTACTCTTCAAAGGATGAGATGTTATATTTTGATTAAGAATCTGTATAAGTTATTGCTGCCTCTATTAGCTGCTCTCGAATAACCTTCATTAGGGTGACATACACTGACTTGACCGTATCTCTTTGACATAAAGTAAAGAAGAGTCAATTTCAAAGTGAGGAGGCAATTTTTGTGAGTGAGGTAAGTCACTTGTGGCCAAAAACGTAATCACGCGAACGAACAAAAAACTCGCTCTACAAAGAGTGAGAAAGGACAGCAGAAAAGAACCACGCACTCTTCAGTTGAAATTGCATGAACGAATGGACAAAAAGCATTTTTTAGGTGGTTGTGATGTCATATCTTCTAAATTGGCCGGGTCTCTGAGTCCATACGCTCTGAGTCCATACGCTTGGCTGCCATACGCGAAAACAATTTCCACCCTTTTTGTTATCTGTTCTTCGGATCAGATCAATGGCCTTATTGGGAAACTGTTTGTGATAATTCCCTCTGTCTCTTCTAGCCTTTTTCCGGGTATATTTCCTGTTATATCTAAGTGTTGCAACTCCCTCTTCCTCATGACATGCCCAACATACTTGAGTTGTCTCAATCTAAACTCTTTAATCAGGGACGTTTTTTGCCCAGATATGTTGACAACTCTTTCGTTTGTGAGTTATTTGGTTCAGCTGATCCTCATCATCCTGCGCAAGCACCACAATTCAAAAGCTCTGAGCTTGTTCTCTATTGGTTTGGTTAATGTCCATTCCTAGCGGGTATAGCAGGCGATGGGAAGGACATATGTTCTGAGTACATTACTTCTAGTTTTCATCCTAATATTCTTCTTAAACAAGACTCTCGTGTAACTGAAGCTTTGGCAGTAGCAATCTTTTGTTTCACGTCTCTGTCGTCTTTTCCACCGCAGCAGCTCATTGTTCCCAAATACTAGAAACTTCGTACTAATGTTAGTCTTTTTTCATTGACAGTTATTTCCGCTTCTGTTGAGTCAATTTCACTTTTCTTAGAAACAACCATCACTTGTGTCATTTTAACGTTGAGTGCCATGTGGTACTTCTCACTCTGCAAGTTGAATGTATCCACAAGTGCTTGGAGATCGCTCTCCGTTTGAGCTATCAACACGGTGTCATCTGCATACCTGAGGTTAATGATTGTACCAACAGCGGGGATGCCCGGTATATTTTGGAGAGCCGAAGGGATCCTTTCTCTGTACAGGGAAAAAGATCGGGTGGGCACACGCAACCTTGTCGCACTCCCTGTTCAACCTTTCCGATAGATCCTGTAAACCTTTACTCTAGCCGTTAGTGTATAATATACTTCTTGGAGATCTTTGTCGTCCATAAACAAGTCGTCGAGAATGTAGATCACTTCGTTGTGTTACACACGGTCAAAGGCCTTCTGGTAGTGGCTGAAGGACTGGTAGACGTCATCTCGAGCATGGAGCGTCCTCTATAATCGCCTTCAGGACACAGATTGCATTTCTCGTGCCTCGGCCATGCATAAAACGGTACTGCATCAGCTATTTGAGAGTGGATAACCCTTCTCATTCGGTTCATGCTGCTTTTAAGTAATAGTTTGAGGCCTAACTTATGGTTCTGTAGTTTCCACCTTCGAGTGCATTGTTTCTTTTTGACAGAGGGATGAAGGTGGAGTATTTCTGATGCGGAGGTATTTCACCGCCCTTAGACCATATTGCACAGTGACGTGAAATGACTTACGCCTCGGTCTCCCCAACAAGCTCAAAAACTCAATGCTAATTTCAACTGGTCCTGGAGGGCTGTATTTCTTTCCATTTTTTCCAGAGCACAGATAACTTCTGTTTCCAATAGTTCGTAGCCACTGTGCCGCTTCAAACTAAACTGGTTTAATTGTTCCTCCTGCGTCATTGTACAGGTGACCAGTGTACTGCATCCATCTTTGAAGAATATCCTACCGTTTATGAGTATC
Source organism: Convolutriloba macropyga (assembly GCF_964194025.1). Taxonomy (NCBI): domain Eukaryota; kingdom Metazoa; phylum Xenacoelomorpha; order Acoela; family Convolutidae; genus Convolutriloba; species Convolutriloba macropyga. The sequence goes on along the minus strand of NC_134471.1, from coordinate 8,999,177 downwards.
AAGCAATCATCATTTTTCAGACCATTTTAATGTTCCGGCCAGATTGCTTTCGGCCTGATCTTATGTGCCTCCTTAAGAATTCTGGAGATCTTCATCTTGAATTTCTGAGTAAACTCTTAAAATATTCCTCCTTGACCGCATTACACATCTTTCTGATTTTACGATTGTTGGGGACGACATCTTGGTCTTTCAGTTTCATTTACCTTCTTACCTTAGAATCTCGTTCGTCATCCAGGGCTTGGGCTTTTTGAGCTCCAATTTCGGCAGTTTATCTGCCGCCAACTTCATAGTTCTAGCCAAATCTTCGGACTCATCTTCATTTCGAAAATTTTACAAGATATTCTCCCTGAACTCTTCGATGGTTTGATATTCACACCATACCCAGTCGATTTATTCCGTACTGACTGTTTTGGTTGACTTCAACTGGTACCGAAGCCTGTACTTCACAATAACAGGGTTGATATCACTTCCGGAGTCTGCACGTGGTTAGGAATATGAATCTAGGACAGCGTTTTCCAACCTATGGGATGTCATTATGAAGTCCATTTGATTTCTGGAATATCCATCTGGGCTTCTACAGGTCCATTTCTTGTTTTCTGATTTCCTGAGGATTGTATTGCATTACCACATGTTGTTGCCTTACCAGATGCATTACCAAATGGCATAATTCAATTAATCTGTAACCTCTCGTTCCTATTGTCATGACCACGAAAACTAGTGGCCCTTGACTTCGTACTCCCCACTTTTGCATTGAGATCTCTGCATGAAATTTTTGCATGAAAACAGTTTCATTATCATTATGTTTAGTCTTTCTCACGGTTGCTTCAATATTTTCAAAGAAAATCTCAATCTCTGAGTCGACCTTGTCATTCGTGGGTGCGTAACATTGTATAATGCAAATGCCCTGGTATGTGCTTTTGATGTTTAGCAGCATCACTCGATCGGAAATCGCCCAAGCGCTCCGTACCATTGGGGCTAAGCTTGAGTCTACGATAATACCGATAACCATTGTACTGCAACTGTTTCTGGAGTATCAGATGAAGAAACCATCTTTTCGCATTTCGCCATTTGCGTTCCATCGCATTTTGGAGAGCCCGAAATTTTAATCTGGATTCTAGTCATTCCTTTCAAGATGTTGTTTTTCTTTTCTGTAGTATTTTCTGGACGTTCCACTTTGCAATTTTGATAATCCGTTTCTTCCATTTCCTGCGTAGCGTCTTCCGCCATTTCCGTGATTCTGCAGTAGTTTGACTACGGTCGACTCCAAGCTGCATTCCGTTCTATCAGCGATTATTGATAGTCAAGAGTCGTATATGACGTCATGTGTTCCTAACAAAAATCTTGACGAAATAAAAAACCAAGACAAGGCCAATAATAGCCCGAGCCGAGCCATCGCTGAGCGGCTATTAAAAACATAGCTGGCAGATTACCATAAAATAGCCGCAATAGCTTTGTAGATCTGCAGTCTCAAAAAAACGGTAAAAAAAGACAGACCAAAAAATTCGTCTTTTCATTGAACGCTAATATGTTATTTTTTGATCAAAAATCTGTATAAGTTTTTGCTGTCTCTATTAACAGCTCTCAAATAACCATTTGACTTTATTTCAATAACAACCATTTGTCAATAACAACCATTTGACTTTATTTCTTTGAATTAAAGTAAATAAAAGTCAATTTCAAAGTGAGGAAGTATTTTTTGAGAGTGAGGTAAGTCACATGTGACCAAAAATTTAATCACGCGAATGAACAAAAAAATCGCTCCACTAAGAGCGAAAAATGACGTCACGCACGCACTTCAGTTTGAAATTGCATGAACGAATGAATAAAAAACATATTTGAAGTGGTTGTGACCGTCATATGGTCGTAACAAAAATCGCGACGACGAAATAAAAAAACATAGCAGGACAAGTTCTGGCGTACAGTTCAAAGAATTATCATTAACTAAACAAAAATACTAGACCTATAACGGACTATGAGTTAATTGGTGAAACCATTTCTAAAAGAAATCACATAAAAAAAACAAAAAACAGAAAATAAATGCCAAAATGCCACATATGGACAAAAAACCACTAGCGAGAAATGGAAAATTGATTGAAACAAAAAACTAGTCCTAGAATGAAATATGAATGATTGGGAAAACAATTTAGAAAAAAAAATCCGATCCGAAAAATCGAAAAAACAGTAAAAATCAAAGTGAAATTGCCACATGTGAACAAAAAACCACTAGCGATAAAGCGAAATTTTTTTCAAACACCGTGTTCTCACTTTACTTTAAATTTAGAGCGAAAAATTTTCACGTCGCAAAACCACTCGCTTTTTCGCTCCACTTCCTGTTTCGGCGTGACCAAAATCACTACTCCAATTTGACTTCAAAAATCACGAAAATGTGTGAACAGATCTTAAAAAAAACATAGCCAGAATTCCGGAAACGACTCGAAGGAGAAAATTACCCATTCTTATGACTAAACTACAACAACTATTGTGAAGCCTAAACCTCCAAAAATGCCATAAACAATTGAGGAAGAATATAAAAGGTATTCAAAAACAAGATGAACAAAAAACTTTTTTTTGTTCAATTTGTTTAGTTTTTTAATAGTACAAGGAAACATAAAGCCGAATAAAGTTCCTTTGCAACTGGAACAATGAAAAGCTCGCAAAACAACGGGCACGTCATAATAGGCTGAGAAATTTGTCTAAGATCAAAAAATTGAAAAACTGCAAAAAAATGAAAAATGGTTTCAAATTTCTCAATTTTCTGTCATTTTTCCGAAGAAAAAAATGTCTTAGTCCAATATAACTTTAAGCAATTGGTATCAGACAATTCCTTAGGTAACAAGCTTCTATTCAAATCTCACTTAAAGCAGTAAACCAAAAAAAAACAGGAAAAATCATTAAATTTTGTCTAAAAATTAGCAAAACTGATCAAAAACCTCCAAATTAGCATTCAACTCAAATTAACTACTTGAAATCTTCATTTCCTAACAAAACAAGCGTAAAACTATTAAAATATCATAATCAAACCTCATAACCATCAAAAGTTGCAAAAAAACTGGTTTTGAAAGCCGCACGTGAACAAAAAAAAATTTCGCTCGCTTAGAGAAAATTTTTTCACACATCAATTTCTCGCTCTCTCAAAAACAGTGGTATGAACAAAAACCACTCTCTTTTCGCTCCGCTCTTCACTTTTGTTCACTGAGCTCATTTCGTCCATTTTTTACGTACTTGAAACGACGGATACTCTGAGGCTTTGAATTGTTTGCATCTGGAGGGCGTTCTGATCCCTTATCACCAGCACCACTTGTTGATCCCTTACTCTCATTGATGGCACCCCGTCGCTTCAACGTCGTGCTTCCCGAGGTACCGACAGCAGGGTTATCCTGCGATCTATCTCGGGTAGTTTTATCTGCACCATGATGAGGTTTCTTTAGCATCCTGTGACGGGAGTCTGACATAAGAGGACTCTGCTTTGAGGCAGGAGGCACTTCTAAATACAAATTGACTCAAAGCACCCTTTTGTAGAAAAATATTCAAGTTGGTTAAATGCTTCTGTCGCACATTATACCATGTTAGCGTTGAGGGACCGTTTCTTTCCCTCCTCTCTCTCTCTCCAAGAAAAAAATTCATGAACCTATTACAATATGCTTATGTAGAGCAATTGGAACATACTTAATATCCGAATATAAGTACACGTGAGCTTCAATATTAGTCAAATTTAAATGTCTGAAGCCCGCATCTTTTAAGAATTGCTCAAAAATACCTCTTTGAGGCAAATTTGTTTGTACAACACGCCCGAATAGCAATCAAAACTTGCTGAATAAAGGGATCTTTTCCGTTTGTGCCCCCCAGATTAGTGGGCGCATATTATTTGCACCCCCCCCCGACGCACGTGCCATATTTTTACATAATGATTTGTTATGTAATGGCACGTGCTCTGTAACTGGGGGGCGCGTAACGTAAGGGGGGGCACAAACGGAAAAGATCCGAATAAAGATAGAGAGAGGGGGGAACATATCTAAGTCTTTCGATTAAATTTTAAGAAAAAAGCCGATCATGCTTTGATATCTAATACATCTATATAGATTAGACTGATAGTACAATCGCATATCTATTTTATGATTAGTTGTTTGAGTGTCGAGACTCGCAAGTTCTAGCAAGCTAATCGTCAGTCACAATTTGATGCAAGACTCCCAGGTCGAGGTTATCGTTTGTGCTCGTTTATGACGCAGACCGTTTTTGAACGCACACAGGGGGTATGGTGCGTTCAAACATACACAGGCGAGTAATTGTTTTGAACGAGCAACATAAACGCACCAAGTACTTACGGTCGAGCCAAAGTCTGCCCCATAGACGAGCCAAAAACTGCCCCATAGACGCACCAATTCTGCAGCATAGACTAGCCAAAAACTGCCCCATAGACGCACCAATTCTGCAGCATAGACGAGCCAAAAACTGTCCCATAGACGCACCAATTCTGCCCCATAGACGAGCCAAAAACTGCCCCACAGACGCACCAATTCTGCAGCATAGACTAGCCAAAAACTGCCCCATAGACGCACCAATTCTGCAGCATAGACGAGCCAAAAACTGTCCCATAGACGCACCAATTCTGCCCCATAGACGAGCCAAAAACTGCCCCACAGACGCACCAATTCTGCAGCATAGACGAGCCAAAAACTGCCCCATAGACGCACCAATTCTGCAGCATAGACGAGCCAAAAACTGCCCCACAGACGCACCAATTCTGCAGCATAGACTAGCCAAAAACTGCCCCATAGACGCACCAATTCTGCAGCATAGACGAGCCAAAAACTGTCCCATAGACGCACCAATTCTGCCCCATAGACGAGCCAAAAACTGCCCCACAGACGCACCAATTCTGCAGCATAGACGAGCCAAAAACTGCCCCATAGACGCACCAATTCTGCAGCATAGACGAGCCAAAAACTGCCCCATAGACGCACCAATTCTGCCCCATAGACGAGCCAAAAACTGCCCCATAGACGCACCAATTCTGCAGCATAGACGAGCCAAAAACTGTCCCATAGACGCACCACTTCTGCAACACAGACGAGCTAGAAACTTTATCATAGGCGAGCTAAAGTCTGCACCATACACTTTTTTACATCTTTTCTAAAAACCTTTTTTAAGAAATATGATGAATGTGTCCAGGTTTTTTCGTGATACCTCTTACTATCTCGAACTGCAAGAAAAACTGTCCGCACTTTAGGCGAGTTTTCTTTTGCAGCCCAAGAAAAAAACAGAGGCTCTGATAGCTAAAAAGACACAAACAGATTCCGGATAAGCCAGAACCTAAAAAAAACAAAATATAGCACCAAAACAACAAAATTTAGCACCATAACACATAAAGGCAAGGAAGACAGACAACATGATGGGAAATTCCCTCTAAGGGCACAGGGTAAGGGGCACCTAAGAAAAAACAGATTTTTTTCCTATTTGAAAAATCATTTTTTAATAAGCGAATAAGTCGATATTTCCGATTGAAAAACGAAAATTTTTTCTAGGAAAGTTAGGCGGACCATTCTTTTAGCATTACAACCTAAATAGTACGGGTAGTCTGGGATATCAATTTGGTTCATTTTGAACAACTCCTTGATCCGATAAAAAAGACCTATTTTTAAAATTCGCTAATCGCGAAATTCGCAAATTTCCATATGAAAAAAATAACTTTTTTGCTAGACAAGCTATACCAAAAATTCTTTTTGTTTAACACTATACCTATACAGGGGATACTCCATACCAAGTTTGGTTCAATTTGGATCACTCTATGACCTAATCAAAAAGACCTAATTTCAAAATTATTTAAGATTATCTATTCGAAATAATCGCAAATTTCCGTATGAAAACCTAACATTTTTCCTAGACAAGCTATAACAACAATTCCTTTTTTCCTATGCCCTAACTACAGAGGGGATACTCCATACCAAGTTTGGTTTGAATTGAACAACTCCTTGACCCGATGAAAAGAACCTATTTTTAAAATTCATTTTTGAAGAAACTCAAAAAGTTCCGTATGAAATACTAACTTTTTTCCTAGGCAAGCTATACCAAAAAGTCTTTGTGTTTTACATTCTAATTACACTAGTGATACTCCATGCCGAGTTTAATTTGAACAACTCCTTGACCCAATAAAATTAAACTATTTTTTAAATTATTTAAAATTAATTATTCGAATTAGTCGGAAATGAACGTACGAAAAACTAACTTCCTTCCTAGGCAAGCTACACCAAAATATCTTTTTGTCTGAGAGTCTACTTACCCTGGGGATACTTCATACCAAGTTTGATTGGATTTGAACAACTTTTTGATCCGATAAAAAAGACCTATTTTTAAAATTCCTTTTTCGATAAATTCAAAGTCTACCTACAGAGTCTACCTACACTGGGGATACTCCATACCAAGTTTGGTTTGATTTGAACAACTCTTTGACTCAATAAAATTTAACTATTTTTTAAAATTATTTAAAATTAATTATTCGAATTAATCGGAAATTAACGTACGAAAAACTAACTTGCTTCCTAGGCAAGCTATACCAAAAATTCTTTTTGTCGCAGAGTTTACCTACCCTGGGGATTCACCATACCAAGTTTGGTTTGATTTGAACAACTTTCTGATCCGATAAAAAAGACCTATTTTTAAAATTCCTTTTTCGAGAAATTCAAAAAGTTCCGTATGATATACTCACTTTTTTTCTAGGCAAGCTATACCAAAAATTCTTTTTGTCTCAGAGTCTACCTATCCTGGGGATACTCCATACCAAGTATGGTTTGATTTGAACAACTCTTTGACCCCATAAAATTTCTATTTTTTTGAAAATAGAAAAAGCGAAAAAGTCGATATTTCCGATTGAAATACGAACTTTTTTTCTATGGAAGTTAGGCGGACCATTCTTTGGGCATTACAACCTAAATAGTACTGGTAGTCTGGGATACCAATTTGGTTCACTTTCAACAACTCTAAGATCCGATAAAATTTAACTATTTTTTAAAATATAATAAGCGAAAAAGCCGATATTTCCGATTGAAATACGAAGGTTTTTTCTATGAAAGTTAGGCGTACCATTTTTTTTTTGCATTACAACCTAAATAGTACTGGTAGTCTGGGATATCATTTTGGTTCACTTTAAACAACTCTAAGATTCGATAAAATTTAACTATTTTTTAAAATTACTTATTTGAAATAATCGCAAATATCCGTACGAAAAACTAACTTCCTTCCTAGGCAAGCTACACCAAAATATCTCTTTGTCTTAGAGTTTACCTACCCTGGTAATACTCCATACCAAGTTTGGTTTGATTTGAACAACTCCTTGACCCGATGAAAAAGACCTATTTTTAAAATTCGTTATTCGAGAAATACGCAAATTTCCGTATGAAAAACCAACTTTTGTCCTAGGTAAGCTATACCAAAAATTCCTTTTTCCTATGCTCTAACTACACAGGCGATACGACATACCAAGTTTGGTTCGATTTGGACAACTCCTTGAACCGATGAAAAGTAACCGAGCATTCAGTCGCTATGCCTGTTTTCAATTGGCACTAAACGCTAGTTCGTTTATAGTTTCCCGAAGGGTGCATCAAAAGCATTCAACATAGTCTTAAAAGTTTTTTCCGATGATATCGCAACTCATATTAACCGGTTATCAACATAAACACTCTGATTACAGAAAACTTAAAGATCGAGCAGTGAACATGTGGTCATTTTCGGAGGTTCGAGATCGAAAATAGTTAATAACTTCCAAAAAAGCTAACCAATCGAAACCTATATGCAGCACCTAGTTATGAGTTTCTACATAAAACAAGTAGTAAAACAAGCTATAGTACATCACTTTTGGGCCATCCATGCACGAAAAAATTCAAAATGCCCTTTTGGTAACCCCCAGACCTCAAGGGGGGGTGCACCACCTGCAGAGCCAAAATGCACCACCAAGACCGCTGAAAACCCATATGCAGCACCTAGTTATTAGATTCTACATATAACAAGGAGTAAAACAAGCCATAGTACATCACTTTTGGTACATCCATGCACGAAAAATTTCAAAATGCACGTTTGGTACCCCCAAGACCTCAAGGGGGGTGCACCACCTGCAGAGGCAAAATGCACCACCAAGACCGCTGAAAACCTATATAAAGCACCTAGTTATTAGTTTCTACATATAACAAGGAGTAAAACAAGCCAAAGTACATCACTTTTGGTACATCCATGCACGAAAAATTTCAAAATGCACGTTTGGTACCCCCCAAGACCTCAAGGGGGGTGCACCACCTGCAGAGGCAAAATTCACCACCAAGACCGCAAAAAAACTATATGGAGCAACTAATAACTAGTTTCTACGTATAACAAGGAGTAAAACAATCTATAGGACATCATTTTTGGACCATTCTAGCACGAAAAATTTCAAAATGCACCTTTGGTACGACCCAGACCAGAATGGTGGGTGCGCCACCAATAAGCTATAGAACATATTTTTTGGACCCTTCTAGCCCGAAAAATTTCAAAATGCACCTTTGGTACCAAACACCTCAATTTGGGCAATTACAGAGCTACAGAGACGAAATTTGGTGTTTTCCTGCCGGGGAACGCACTGAAAAATGATATGGGTGCACTCAGGACATGTTACTCTCACTTAATTAACCATTAAAAACATCCAGTACAGCTGTTTTACAACACCGAAATTTCGACCATCATGAATTTCGAGGTTTTGGAGTAATTCTCTAGTTTAACCCCAAACTTTTACAAACCACTGGCCAATTGTCATGAGAACATTTGTCAGCAGTAGTGAGGTGCTTAATACCAAGCGATTTCGCTTATGTTGAGCAAATTTGGTTCCGCAGTTATTGAGAAATTAATGAAAACAACTTTAAACGTTGTAAAATTTTTTTCAAAATTATCCCATCTCAGTTGAAATTATATCAAAATGCATGTCTCAAACGGCTGGTTGACCAAAAAATGACAGACCTCTTGCTTTGAGAATATCATGGCTGACATTCGGAAAGTTTTGTCATACGAAATTTCCGTTTCTATAACTCCAAAACAATCATTTTTGCAGGTTGTACCGAAATGCACAGAAAAAGCAGTAAAAAAGTCCGAGTGTTTGCGTTTTTGAACACAAAACTTTTTGTTTAAGACTGGTATCTAATTATTACCACAAAGTACATGAATTGAGCAAGATAGCAAGCCTACGAACATACAAATTGATACGGCGCCGCAAAAAATGTTAAGTGGCACTTTTATGAAGGTTCCAAACTTTTTTAGTGATCTCCTATAGCAAAACAGCCTTAGTACTGAAGTGAACTTATAGCTAGGGGCGTAAGACTGGGGTCGAATATTTTTTTCCCGACAATTGAAATTTCTCTACCAGCTTTTAAGGTGTTTTCTATCTACTTACAGCTCTGACAACATTATGAAAGGTGACTTTTTTGCATTATATAATATATGACTGTTTTATTTGAGTTCGTTTGGTCCAATTGGCTCAACTTACATGCCAGACAGTAATAAAAGTCCATGCCGACCATTACCGGCGGGCCAGCGGAGCCTAAATGTTGCTTTTCTTAAAAAATAAATAGAAGGAATATGAATTGCTTTGTTGCTGATTCCTATTAGTTTGACTCTATGTCTTTCTCTGGCCTAAACCTCAATGCAGGTAGTAATTGGAGGCCAGACACACATTAACATCATGTATATACTGCAATGGTAACGTTTTTGATGTGATATTAAACGTTTTTAAATGTGTAAAAAATGGCGCCGCAAAAATTGTTAAGTGGCACTCTTATGAGAGTTCCAATTTCTTTTAGGGAACTCCTATAGCAGAATGGCCTTAGAACTGATGTGAACCTGTAGTTAGGAGCGTAAAACTGGGGTCGATGAGTATTTTCCCGGCAACTGACATTTCTCTACCACCTTTTAAGAGGTTTTCTATCTACTTACAGCTCTGATAGCATTATGAAAGGAGACATTTTTGCATTATATTATATACGACTGTTTTATTTGAGTTCATTAAATCCAATGGGCTCATCTTACATGCCAGACAATAATAAAAGTCCATGCCGACCTTTACCGGCTGGCCAGCGGAGCCTAAATTTTGCTTTTCTTAAAAATAAATAGTAGGAATATGAATTGCTTTGTTGCTCATTCCTATTAGTTTGACTCTATGTCTTTCTCCGGCCAAAACCTCAATATAGGTAGTATTTGGAGGCCATTCACACGTTAACATTATGTATATACTGCAGTGGTAACATTTTTGATGTGATATTAAACGTTTTTAAATGTGTAAAAAATAGCGCCGCAAAAAATGTTATGTGGCACTTTTATGAAGGTTCCAAACTTTTTAGGGACCCCCTATGGCAAAAGAGCCTTAGTGCTGAGGTGAACTTATAGCTAGGGGCGTAAGACTGGGGTCGAATATTTTTTTCCCGACAATTGAAATTTCTCTACCAGCTTTTAAGGTGTTTTCTATCTACTTACAGCTCTGACAACATTATGAAAGGTGACATTTTTGCATTATATAAAATATGACTGTTTTATTTGAGTTCATTTGGTCCAATTGGCTCAACTTACATGCCAGGCAGTAATAAAAGTCCATGCCGACCATTACCGGCGGGCCAGCGGAGCCTAAATTTTGCTTTTCTTAAAAATAAATAGTAGGAATATGAATTGCTTTGTTGCTCATTCCTATTAGTTTGGCTCTATGTCTTTCTCTGGCCAAAATCTCAATATAGGTAGTATTTGGAGGCCATTCACACGTTAACATTATGTATATACTGCAGTGGTAACATTTTTGATGTGATATTAAACGTTTTTAAATGTGTAAAAAATAGCGCCGCAAAAAATGTTATGTGGCACTTTTATGAAGGTTCCAAACTTTTTAGGGACCTCCTATGGCAAAAGAGCCTTAGTGCTGAGGTGAACTTATAGCTAGGGGCGTAAGACTGGGGTCGAATATTTTTTTCCCGACAATTGAAATTTCTCTACCAGCTTTTAAGGTGTTTTCTATCTACTTACAGCTCTGACAACATTATGAAAGGTGACATTTTTGCATTATATAATATATGACTGTTTTATTTGAGTTCGTTTGGTCCAATTGGCTCAACTTACATGCCAGACAGTAATAAAAGTCCATGCCGACCATTACCGGCGGGCCAGCGGAGCCTAAATGTTGCTTTTCTTAAAAAATAAATAGAAGGAATATGAATTGCTTTGTTGCTGATTCCTATTAGTTTGACTCTATGTCTTTCTCTGGCCAAAACCTCAATTGGGTAGTATTTGGAGGCCAGTCACACGTTAACATCATGTATATACTGCAATGGTAACATTTTTGATGTGATATTAAACGTTTTTAAAATGTGTAAATAATGGCGCCGCAAAAAATGTTAAGTGGCACTTTTATGAAAGTTCCAAACATTTTTAGGGACCTCGTATAGCAGAACGGCCTTTGTACTGAAGTGAACTTATAGCTAGGGTAGGGGCATAAAACTGGGGTCGAAAATTTTTTTTCCGACAATTGAATTTTCTCTACCAGCTTTTAAGTGGTTTTCTATCTACTTACAGCTCTGATAACAATATGAAAGGTGAAATTTTTGCATTATTTTATATATGACTGTTTTATTAGAGTTCATTAGGTCCAATTGGCTCAACTTAAATGCCAGACAATAATAAAGTCCATGCCGACCTTTACCGGCTGGCCAGCGGAGCCTAAATGTTGCTTCTCTTAAAAATAAATAGTAGGTATATGAACTGATTTGTTGCTGATACCTATTTATTTGACTCTATGTCTTTCTATGGGCACAATCTCAATGTAGGTAGTATTTGGAGGCCGGTCACACGTTAACATGTATATACTGCAATGGTAACATTTTTGATGTGATATTAAACGTTTTCAATTGTGTAAAAAATGGCGCCGCAAAAATGGTTAAGTGGCACTTTTATGAAGGTTCCATGCTTTTTTAGTGACCTCCTATAGCAAAACAGCCTTAGTACTGAAATGAACTTATAGCTAGGGGCATAAAACTGGGGTAGAAATTTTTTTCCCGACAATTGAAATTTCTCTACCAGCTTTTAGGAGGTTTTCTATCTACTTACAGCTCTGATAACAATATGAAAGGTGACAATTTTGCATTATATTATATATGACTGTTTTATTTGAGTTCATTAGGTCCAATTGACTCAACTTACATGCCACACAGTAATAAAAGTCCATGCCGACCATTACCGGCGGGCCAGCGGAGCCTAAATGTTGCTTTTCTTAAAAATAAATAGAAGGAATATGAATTGCTTTGTTGCTGATTCCTATTAGTTTGACTCTATGTCTTTCCCTGGCCAAAACCTCAATTTGGGTAGTATTTGGAGGCCAGTCACACTTTAACATCATGTATATACTGCAATGGTAAAATTTTTGATGTGATATTAAACGTTTTTAAATGTGTAAATAATGGCGCCGCAAAAAATGTTAAGTGGCACTTTTATGAAGGTTCCAAACATTTTTAGGGACCTCGTATAGCAGAACGGCCTTTGTACTGAAGTGAACTTATAGCTAGGGTAGGGGCATAAAACTGGGGTCGAAATTTTTTTTCCGACAATTGAATTTTCTCTACCAGCTTTTAAGTGGTTTTCTATCTACTTACAGCTCTGATAACATTATGAAAGGTGACATTTTTGCATTATTTTTTATATGACTGTTTTATTAGAGTTCATTAGGTCCAATTGGCTCAACTTAAATGCCAGACAATAATAAAGTCCATGCCGACCTTTACCGGCTGGCCAGCGGAGCCTAAATGTTGCTTCTCTTAAAAATAAATAGTAGGTATATGAACTGCTTTGTTGCTGATACCTTTTTGTTTGACTCTATGTCTTTCTATGGGCACAACCTCAATGTAGGTAGTATTTGGAGGCCGGTCACACGTTAACATTTATATACTGCAATGGTAACATTTTTGATGTGATATTAAACGTTTTCAATTGTGTAAAAAATGGCGCCGCAAAAATGGTTAAGTGGCACTTTTATGAAGGTTCCATGCTTTTTAGGGACCTCTTATAGCAAAACAGCCTTAGTACTGAAATGAACTTATAGCTAGGGGCATAAAACTGGGGTCGAAATTTTTTTTCCCGACATTTGAAATTTCTCTACCAGCTTTTAGGAGATTTTCTATCTACTTACAGCTCTGATAACAATATGAAAGGTGACAATTTTGCATTATATTATATATGACTGTTTTATTTGAGTTCATTAGGTCCAATTGGCTCAACTTACATGCCAGACAATAATAAAGTCCATGCCGACCTTTACCGGCTGGCCAGCGGAGCCTAAATAATTCTTTTCTCAAAAATAAATAGTAGAATATGAATTGCTTTGTTGCTGATTCCTATTAGTTTGACTCTGTGTCTTTCTCTGGCCAAAACCTCAATTTGGGTAGTATTTGGAGGCCAGTCACACGTTAACATCATGTATATACTGCAATGGTAACATTTTTGATGTGATATTAAACGTTTTTAAATGTGTAAATAATGGCGCCGCAAAAAATGTTAAGTGGCACTTTTATGAAGGTTCCAAACTTTTTAGGGACCTCCTATGGCAAAAGAGCCTTAGTACTGAGGTGAACTTATAGATAGGGGCGTAAGACTGGGGTCGAAAATTTTTTTCCCGACAATTGAAATTTCTCTACCAGCTTTTAAGAGGTTTTCTATCTACTTACAGCTCTGATAACATTATGAAAGGTGACATTTTTGCATTATATAATATATGACTGTTTTATTTGAGTTCGATTGGTCCAATTGGCTCAAATTACATGGCAGACAGTAATAAAAGTCCATGCCGACCTTTACCGGCTGGCCAGCGGAGCCTAAATTTTGCTTTTCTTAAAAATAAATAGTAGAATATGAATTGCTTTGTTGCTGATTCCTATTAGTTTGACTCTATGTCATTCTCTGGCCAAAACCTTAATATAGGTAGTAATTGGAGGCCATTCACACGTTAACATTATGGATATACTGCAATGGTAACATTTTTGATGTGATATTAAACGTTTTTAAATGTGTAAATAATAGCGCCACAAAAAATGTTATGTGGCACTTTTATGAAGGTTCCAAACTTTTTAGGGACCTCCTATGGCAAAAGAGCCTTAGTACTGAGGTAAACTTATAGATAGGGGCGTAAGACTGGGGTCGAAAGTTTTTTTCCCGACAATTGAAACTTCTCTACCAGCTTTTAAGAGGTTTTCTATCTACTTACAGCTCTGATAACATTATGAAAGGTGACATTTTTGCATTATATAATATTAGACTGTTTTATTTGAGTTCATTTGGTCCAATTGGCTCAACTAACATGCCAGACAGCAATAAAATTCCATGCCGACCTTTACCGGCTGGCCAGGGGAGCCTAAATGTTGCTTTTCTTAAAAATAAATAGTAGGAATAAGAATTGCTTTGTTGCTGATTCCTATTAGTTTGACTCAATGTCTTTCTCTGGCCAAAACTTCAATGTAGATAGTATTTGGAGGCCAACCACACGTTAACATCATGTATATACTCCAAGGGTAACATTTTGATGTGATATTAAACGTTTTTAAATGTGTAAATAATGTCACCGCAAAAATTGTTAAGTGGCACTTTTATGGAGGTTCCAAACTTTTTTAGGGACCTCCTATAGCAAAACAGCCTTAGTACTGAAGTGAACTTATAGCTAGGGGCATAAAACTGGGGTCGAAATTTTTTTTCCCGACAATTGAAATTTCTCTGCCAGCTTTTAAGAGGTTTTCTATCTATTTACAGCTCTGATAACCTTATGAAAGGTAACATTTTTGCATTATAATATATATGACTGTTTTGTTTGAGTTCATTAGGTCCAATTGGCTCAACTTACATGCCAGACAATAATAAAAGTCCATGCCGACCTTTACCGGCTGGCCAGCGGAGCCTAAATAATGCTTTTCTTTAAAATAAATAGTAGGAATATGAATTGCTTTGTTGCTGATTCCTGTTAGTTTGACTCTATGTCTTTCTCTGGCCATAACGTCAATGTAGGTAGTATTTGGATTCCAGCCACACGTTAACATCATGTATATACTGCAAGGGTAACATTTTGATGTGATATTAAACGTTTTTAAATGTGTTAATAATGTCACCGCAAAAATTGTTAAGTGGCACTTTTATGGAGGTTCCAAACTTTTTTAGGGACCTCCTATAGCAAAACAGCCTTAGTACTGAAGTGAACTTATAGCTAGGGGCATAAAACTGGGGTCGAAATTTTTTTTCCCGACAATTGAAATTTCTCTGCCAGCTTTTAAGAGGTTTTCTCTCTACTTACAGCTCTGATAACATTATGAAAGGTGACATTTTTGCATTATATAATATTTGACAGTTTTATTTGAGTTCATTTGGTCCAATTGGCTCAACTTACATGCCAGACAATAATAAAAGTCCATGCCGACCTTTACCGGCTGGCCAGCGGAGCCTAAATAATGCTTTTCTTTAAAATAAATAGTAGGAATATGAATTGCTTTGTTGCTGATTCCTGTTAGTTTGACTCTATGTCTTTCTCTGGCCATAACGTCAATGTAGGTAGTATTTGGATTCCAGCCACACGTTAACATCATGTATATACTGCAAGGGTAACATTTTGATGTGATATTAAACGTTTTTAAATGTGTTAATAATGTCACCGCAAAAATTGTTAAGTGGCACTTTTATGGAGGTTCCAAACTTTTTTAGGGACCTCCTATAGCAAAACAGCCTTAGTACTGAAGTGAACTTATAGCTAGGGGAATAAAACTGGGGTCGAAATTTTTTTTCCCGACAATTGAAATTTCTCTACCAGCTTTTAAGAGGTTTTCTATCTACTTACAGCTCTGATAACATTATGAAAGGTGACATTTTTGCATTATATAATATTTGACAGTTTTATTTGAGTTCATTTGGTCCAATTGGCTCAACTAACATGCCAGACAGCAATAAAATTCCATGCCGACCTTTACCGGCTGGCCAGGGGAGCCTAAATGTTGCTTTTCTTAAAAATAAATAGTAGGAATATGAATTGCTTTGTTGCTGATTCCTATTAGTTAGACTCAATGTCTTTCTCTGGCCAGAACTTCAATGTAGGTAGTATTTGGAGGCCAGCCACACGTTAACATCATGTATATACTGCAAGGGTAACATTTTGATGTGATATTAAACGTTTCTAAATGTGTTAATAATGTCACCGCAAAAATTGTTAAGTGGCACTTTTATGGAGGTTCCAAACTTTTTAGGGACCTCGTATAGCAGAACGGCCTTTGTACTGAAGTGAACTTATAGCTAGGGTAGGGGCATAAAACTGCGGTCGAAAATTTTTTTTCCGACAATTGAATTTTCTCTACCAGCTTTTAAGAGGTTTTCTATCTACTTACAGCTCTGATAACATTATGAAAGGTGACATTTTTGCATTATATTATTTATTACTGTTTTATTAGATTTCATTAGGTCGAATTGGCTCAACTTACATGCCAGACAACAATAAAAGTCCATGCCGACCTTTACCGGCTGGCCAGCGGAGCCTAAATAATGCTTTTCTTTAAAATAAATAGTAGGAATATGAATTGCGTTGTTGCTGATTACTATTAGTTTGACTCTATGTCTTTCTCTGGCCAAAACCTCAATGTAGGTAGTATTTGGATTCCAGCCACACGTTAACATCATGTATATACTGCAAGGGTAACATTTTGATGTGATATTAAACGTTTTTAAATGTGTTAATAATGTCACCGCAAAAATTGTTAAGTGGCACTTTTATGGAGGTTCCAAACTTTTTAGGGACCTCGTATAGCGGAACGGCCTTTGTACTGAAGTGAACTTATAGCTAGGGTAGGGGCATAAAACTGCGGTCGAAAACTTTTTTTTCCGACAATTGAATTTTCTCTACCAGCTTTTAAGAGGTTTTCTATCTACTTACAGCTCTGATAACATTATGAAAGGTGACATTTTTGCATTATATTATTTATGACTGTTTTATTAGATTTCATTAGGTTGAATTGGCTCAACTTACATGCCAAACAATAATAAAGTCCATGCCGACCTTTACCGGCTGGCCAGCGGAGCCTAAATGTTGCTTTTCTTAAAAATAAATAGTAGGTATATGAATTGCTTTGTTGCTGATACCTATTTGTTTGACTCTATGTCTTTTTCTGGCCACAACCTCAATGTAGGTAGTATTTGGAGGCCAGTCAGACGTTAACATCATGTATATACTGCAATGGTAACATTTTTGATGTGATATTAAACGTTTTTAAATGTGTAAATAATGGCTCCGCAAAAATGGTTAAGTGGCACTTTTATGAAGGTTCCAAACTTTTTTAGTGATCTCCTATGGCAAAACAGCTTTAGTATTGAAGTGAACTTATAGCTAGTAGGACGTGTTCTGTGCTTACCTTTATTAGGGTACTTCTGGAACTGTCTTATGGTTGTCTCTAGAATAAGATGTACTCTTAAGGCTTACCTGACAAACTAAAGTTCTATATCTCTAGTCTGTTACTCTTCTATCTGAGCTTCAGGAGACAGTGCACGGGCCCCAATGCTAATGTCTAACATATATCTCAATACAAAACAAGAGCGGATTAGAGAGAGAGAAATATACTTTATTATTATATCAGGTTGGTAACTGGTACTGACTAAATAACTTTCTCTTCTGAGAAGAGGGAAAACAGGTAAACATCTAAAGGAAAGAAAGGAAAAGATATTATTCCTTTTTTATCCAATCAGGGAAGAGTATTTTCAGTCTTCATTTGTTTAAATAATAATGTCTTTCAATTAGTCTTTTCTGGAAGTCATACTTGACTCCATCTTTCCTGGGTTTTGAGTTTTTTGAATGTCTCTTGTATAATCTAATAAGTCAATTTCTCTGTATTCTCTCTGAAGGATTTTTTTTTTGAATGTGTTGCTTTGTATCGGTTCGTCAGCAAGTCGATTCCTAGACATAGGTTGCCCAAAGAGCAAGAAGTGAACATCAACAACCACAAAAGTATCTGTTCCATTACCACGTCCAGTGGGTAAAGATCCTTTCGGGTAGGCCCAGTGTTGATGTCTGGTGGCAATCCTGATGTCCGGTGACTTACCTGACTTACCTGAATTGGTTTAGTTTGTTGTTGTTAGCTGTTAGATGTTCAGAAAAGTTTTTCTCTATTGTAACCTGTGTTAGGTTTTAATGTTCTGTTATACTTAGTATCCCTTCCGGTTGGAAAGAAATTTGAAATCTATGTGTTAAGTGTTAAGTATATTATGTTATATGTTTTATGAAATTCGATGGAAAAATTGAGGGTAGTTGGGTAGGTTGTCAACACAAGTTGTTGACACGATCGAGAAGTGTTCAGTGGCATGTGACTGTTTGGCCATGTTGGATTAATACAAATTTTGTTATTGAAGATGAACATGTATTAGTAATTC
Organism: Convolutriloba macropyga; assembly: GCF_964194025.1. Lineage (NCBI taxonomy): Eukaryota > Metazoa > Xenacoelomorpha > Acoela > Convolutidae > Convolutriloba > Convolutriloba macropyga. Next base: position 8,980,754 of record NC_134471.1, on the reverse strand, counting down.
AATTTCTCCGCGAAATCAGAAGTTATTCTGATGCAATCAATTCTTACGAATTTTATTGCCATACTTCTGCATTTTGTCTCTGTGCTATGTATTTTGTAAAAGGTGTACAGATCTCGCTTATGGGTTTGTAATGGGTATGCCCAAAAATGTCCAATTGCCTTATTCCAATCAACTTTTATTTCTTCAACTTCATAAATTAAGTTAAAGTCTCTGTCTGCGCGCTTATATTCAACATTCCAAATAATCCAAAGACTCTTTCGGTATTTGGAGTACTACTATGTTAGTTGTTACTAGATAAAGGTGAACCTGTTAGTTGTTACTAGATAAAGGTAAACCTGTTAGTTGTTACTAAAACTTAATGAACTAATGGAGTGTATCCATATATACATGTGTTGGATTCCTCCAATGGGTGATTGCATGTTTTACATATATTTAGTTATCGGTTTATTTACATGTTTTTTACATGTGAAATTTTCGAAGTTGAAATACTTCTGTTCTATCTATGTTGGAATTTCTTACATTGTGATGGTTTGTTTGGAAAATTATGTAACACTTCGTTGTGTTATTTTAATTTTAAACCTGTATTTCAGTTCCAATGTTGTGTAGTTAACTAGATTGTTCAAGAATTTAAAGTTTATATCTGTTAAAGTGTCATGTGAATGACTCATGGTCTGAAAGGTATTATTTTACGTTATACGTAAAGTTAGTATGTCTATTGCGTTACTCATTGTTTGTCCAGTTGCATATTGTTCACACTGTATAGTGTGTATTATCATTTGTTCCAATTTCCGTCAGTTTTTACTTATTTACAAAATTGCATATAACTAACTATGGAAAACTCTTTGTGTATATATACATATACAATCTAGAAATGAGTTTAGGATTTTGGAAAAAATAAAAATTGTTTTTGTTTTTTTAGTTTTTATTAAGTGTTAAATATCTAAGAATCAGTACAATGGTACATGAATGATACAAATGATACAAATTGTTAATCTGAGGTATGATTACTATACTATGCAGATAGATCTTGAGAGGCTTTTGCTACTAGCAGATCATAATTACATGTTACTGGTAACTTGAATTCGTAATCATAATCGTACAAAAATCTTTCAGTCAGGCTGTAGAATTGTTTGAGTTTAGGATACAGTGTCTGGTGGAGCTTGTCTCTCCCCATATTTTTTGTACTACGCTTAACTGTGTTCGTATTTTCTGGTGGCAGAGGCGGGAAGTACTCTGACACACGGTCTTTAAGATTGTGGAGAGGTGACATGAAGAAATTATACTCTCGCGAATCAATTGGCATGTTAGCCCAATTTCTATATGACAATAATGGATTGTAATTGCTGCTGTGTGGGCTATTAAGTGTTCTAGGATCTTTGTGCTGAAACCAAATTGTTTCCATAACTGTTGCCGTTGGTGTTTTCTCATTTGTTGATTGATGGAAAAATGATTTTTTATTATTTGATCTCGGTGTTACTGCATATGGGAATCTTAGATTGTTCGGCCTGTTATTGGCTGTTTTCGTGAATAATCGTTGTTGAACATGAGTTTGTGTTCTCGGGTTTTCTATAACATAATCAGATGGTGCTGGCGGTCGCACTGGTGGTGGGTAATTTGGAAGTGGGGGTGATATGTACGATTCCGTGGTTGAACGGTTTTGATTGTTAACCGGTCTGTTATGTTCATAACTATGTAAATTTGTGCTTGTGCCTTGTTCACTAGTAGTAGTAGTTCTGTTATTATTAAATGATTGTAAATTCCGTCTATCCTCATTTTGTTTTGATTGGTGAAATTTATTTCTAATTTTACGCGCTATTTCATGTGGAGTTTGGGTGTTCTCTGGAGTGTTATCCAAGTGTACTCGCATAGTTGTTACTGTTTCATCAGTGTTCCCCATTTGGTCAACTGTTTGAGTTCCACAGTCCGAGGCGTTGTCTCTGATTGTACCGGCACTTGATCGTCCGGATCCTGGGCTTAGTTCCCCCTCTTCAACGTCATAGTTGAAGGGTGAATCTACTTTGTATGGTGAATCGTAATCCATACTGGTAGCCATATGCTAAAACTCATGGATGATTACTCTTGGAATAACATAATGGTTACGATTGTTATAAAGACTGTTATAAAAACTGTTTGTACTTTTATTTGTTATACACTCACTCGTTAGTGGTTACTTTGTTATATGGTAAAATGTTTTGTTGTTTTTGACTGGAAGTCTTCATGCATTTTGTTTTCAATAAAGTAAACTTTCTATTATTTAAAATAGTAGTGGGGGGGGGTGGATACAATACTATTGTTAGGTGTTCCCTAATTCAAATCTGATCTTAAATTTCGTATGTATCAGCCGAATGAGTGTCAAAGTATGTGACTTCATTTGTGTGTGGCTGATCATTTTTGAGTATATCTAAGCTGTGACTGCGGTTATGCATTTTGTTAGCCGTTAATTTTAATTGGTCAAAATCAATTGGTGGAGGTTTTGTATATCGAGAAGTTTTGATTTAGGTATTAAATGTTGTTGTTCGTTAGAGGTTGATGAAGGTTTCGGGATTTCATACGGTGTTGGTTGATTAATTGGTATTGGTGTTTAATATGGGTGGTTGTTAAATAAAATATTATGTTGTTCGATCTTTGGTGCACTAGGGATAGGTGCTGATAAACTGTTTCCTAGGCATTGGTATGTGGTGGTGGTGTGATAAGTTGTGGTGGTATTGTTTGTAGTTTATTCTCTTTTATTGTTTCTAACGGTTCTATTTTAAATGGTTCTGGTTTATATTTTCTTTCTGGTAATGGTGGTTTCTGTTTCTTTGTCGATGATTCCAAAGTTCTTAATTGTAATCCGTTTTCCGTTCTACGAATTGTAGTGTTATAATGTTTATAATTTGTATCAACATAGATTTCTGTTGGTATTTCATTGTTATTATGAGTTGATGTTGTTACTTCTGGTGAATGTCTACGAAAGTTAGGTTTATTTTTTCTTGGTCTGTTATTTAAGTTCCCATAATGTGAATTGTTATCATCGCTGTCGTTATCTATATTTTCTTCTTGTATTTGAGCTACTAACTGTGTAAGTGTTTGTGAGAATATTCCAAAGATTCCGGTTAGTAGTATTTTTGTTATGCTCGCTTGTTTTCCAATTGCTTTATGAATAGCAAAAGCGTTATAGAATTTGATAACAAGATTTGTTATGAATAGTATCATGCTAATCATAGCATAAATGATAGCCATTTTCTCTAAGATATACCATGGCCAACCAAAGATTGATAAAATTTGTTCTTTTAGCCATGCGCCGTCCAAAATTTCTTTCCAGTTAACACTTGGTTGATCTATTTGGAAGTTATATCCATTGATGTTCAAATCTCGTAGCCATCTTAGTGATTGTTCATAGTTTTTGTATGTTTGTAATAATCCTAATTGTTCGAGTTCTAAGAGTTTTAGTGCATTAGCTGATTGTGCGTCCTGTAATGGTTTTTCACGATCTCTCATGTATTCATGTAGTAGATCTCTTTTTCGTTCTTGTACTAGTTGTTCCTTACTATAGATTCCGCTTTTTATTAAACTTGCTTTACTAAACAGGTTGTCTAGTACTATTTCCTCAGGTGATATAGTGTTTAGTATTGTTTCGACTTTAACTGGATACGGTGTTAATCTGTATCTAGCTGCTCCTTCAGTATCTATAGATATGAGTTGATCAAAATTACTATGTGAACATGGTACCTTTTTTGCGCAAAGGTATGTTTGGCGTGTTAATTGATGTACATATTGTACACTGTTTTTGCATAGAATTTGTATTTTATCGTAACATTCACGTGTTTGTGGTACATAAAGCGGTGATGATTTCTTTGCACATTTGTACATTTTCATGACGTTAACTCCTTCTTGTTTGACAAACATCGATCTATCTCCTGTAAGGATGTATCCTAGAAGTGGTGTGTTCCTTTGTACTTGTGTTAATGTTAATTGTCGGAGATTCCGAGTTTGTTCACAAATTTGTGAATAAAATTCGATTGCTTGTAGACTGATTCGTGAATATATGTTACTCATATATAAGTCCATTTTCATATGTAGATGTGTGTTTTCATTTACAAAGCCGTAGTAAAATTGTTGATTATCTTCATCTTCGTAGCGTGTGTATGATGACGTGATTTGTTTCGGTTTTATTTTTATGAATTTTTCATCGTCGAATTTATCTTTCTTTCTTGTTACTTTTTGTCCTGTATGCATATCAAAGCCATATTCATATATTATGTAAATATCATCGTATTCTGTTTTATGTATTGGTTGTGGTGATCCGCATTCGTGTTCAACTATTGGATATACTTCAAATCGCGTTGCTATTGAGGCTGTTTTATTTAATTTTATTTTTTCTTGTATATCTGGTTTTTGTACTGTTGTCCATTCTGCATTTGCTTCTATCCAGTATCTGTCTTGGTATTTTACCATGTATGCATCAAATCGAATTAGTTCAAATAATTGACAATGTGTTTGTGGTTCCCAAACTATTGTTGCTTTTGGGAAAGCTGTCGGCAGACACTCTCCTTTGTGGAGGTCACATGGTAGTTTTGTTCCCATGTATGATATTTCTTCTGTGTCAAGATTTAGTATTACTGATACTTCTCTTATTTCTAATGTCAAATCTAGTATGTCTATTCTATTTTGTTTTCTTACTCCGGTCAAACAGTTTGATTGTGCGTTTTTTATTTCAAAAGGTATCCACGTTAGATTTGTGTAATCATATACTATCCTTCCATATGGTGGTATCATTGGAGTATCTAAGTGAAATTGTATTCTACCTTGTAGATCTTCAATTCTCTTTTGTAATGGTGGATTAGCTATGTAATTGAATGATATGTTGTATCGTGTTGGTTTATTTTTTGTATTTTTTAGTAGTTTAAGTCTGGCGAGTTCGTTACGAACTTCGTCTGGGTCTAATATTTTTGTTTTTGTGCGTCTGTGCGTCTGATACATAATAGCTAGTTTAATAATCTGTTTGCTCTAATATAGTGAGTGTGTTGTGAACACCATTCTACTCGTTCCTTAATTGTTCCTGCAACTGCGTATGCTTTGATTTCTACTGCTTGTGCTTTTGATAATAGTTGGACTTCTGTTTTGGTCGTGTCTAAATCTAGTGGTTTGAATTTACATGTACTGATTTTGTTTAATTCATAGTACTTAACATTTGTTATTTCTTCTGCATCACAATCATAATGTTCGATAAAGATGTCTTGAGGTCCGATTGCTGAACCATTTATATTTTGTCCTGTTAATTCTACATAGCCTTTGGTTATTTAGTTGGAATTTTTCCAGAATACTATCTGTTAGACGTTCTCTATAGAAATTCCAGTTTCGTGTCCATTTGTCAATAGCTATTTCCCACTTTTTTTCATAGTCTGAACTATTTCTAAATTCTTCTAATTCTTTACTGCTGTCATTGTATATGAATAGGTTTGGGTTTGTTTTGAATTTGGTTGTGTTACTAGATATTTGATTCCCAAATTTGTTGAAAACTTCTTGTGCTGTTGTGTGTGACATATTTGTCTTTGTTTTGTTTTTATTCTGAAAATTCTGAATGTGTTTTTCCATTCGTTCATTGATACGGTTCCTAATTTGTTCTTTGATTCTATTTCGTAGTTTATGTTGTGATTGTATTTTTGTTTCTATCTTCATATAAATAAATAGTGCTATTAATAATAATATTAGTATTATGGATTTTAGTTGAAACGGCGTGTATATGATAAGCCTGTGTGAGGGCTATAAAATGTCGCAAAACCTAAAGTTTGTTTAGTATATCTATCGAATTTATAGATAAAGTCAATGCAGATGAACGGTGCTGGTGTTGTTGTTGTTACTATAGAGGGTGTTGTTGCATGAAATGGGTGATTGAATATAGTATCGTATTTGATCGTTGTATTAAACCTTAGCTCTAGAGATGGTGTTGCTAAAACTTCAAGTGCTGTGTTTCGTTGTCTTGTTGTTAAATTTAATGTATTCGTTAATCTGTTCCGTGACCAATTTGTAAGGGTATCTCCAAGATTAGTCGGTCCGTACAATGGTGGAGGTGGATTCCAGGTTTTATGATCTAATGCAAAAAGATATGTATGTTCATTAGTTCTACTTAAAGTAGGTGGATTCGGATTTAGTACTGGTGTTGCTCGAGTTCTACCTGGATGGCTTGATGCTAATCTTAATTCTGGTATAAATGATGCTGGTGAAAGTGCTGTATTTTGTGGTGGTTGTAAGGAATTTGTTAGTTCTATTCGTGGTACACTTATTGATGTGTTAGATGATGACGATTGATGTGATCTTTGTGGTGTTGTATTTGTACTTGCTGTTTGTTGTGGAGAAGTGGCTGACAAAAGTGAGCTATGTGGTGAATGTATTGGTTGTACACGAAAATGTTCTTGCACAAAATTGAAATCTTGTCTTTGTTGAAATGTGGGCGGTAAGAAATGATTTGCTCTTAATTCAGATGACGTAGGTGTTGGGATAGTATTAACACTTGAGTGATCGCTTGGTGAACCTATATTAAATTTATGGAGTGTTGCGTTCCTGGTTGGTGTTCCGGTTGGTGTTCCGGTTCGACTAGGTGGTTCTGACTGTCCGGCTTCTATAGGTCTTATTATGTTAGATTCTATGTCAGTGGAGCCGTACGAGACTAGTGTTGAGTCTTGTGTTGGAAATGATAGTGAAGCTCTACGTCGTCCGCGTAGTAGATGTCTAGTTTCTGTTCTATCACGCCGTACTGTATACGGGTTTTCGTTTCCAGGGTCTGTATCGTCGACTTCTGGTGATGTTGGTATATTTGTTGGATCTGTTACCTCGTTATGATGTGGTTGTTCTTGAGTATTGTTACTATTACTGCTATTACTTGATGACTCAAAATTTGCTGATTTTGTTTTTTACGCTCCGGAACCTGGTCCGTGTGGTGGGATTTGAATATATGGGGGTGCTATGATTATCAGTGGTATCAATTCTTGTTCTGGTTGATGTGTCTGTGCTCCTAAGTTTGATATCCAAATTTCGTTATTTTGGGGTCTTAAGTTTAACTGGTAGATTACAACGTTTCCGTAAAATGGTGATTCTTCAGGGAATCCGATTTGTAGATAGAACTTTTGTGAGTGTAGTGTGTAATATATAGATTCTTCTATGTCGGGGTTCGGATCAATTTTTATGGGTTTACAAAGTAATCTATTAGTCCTAAACACATTTGTACAAAAAATTATACAATTATTGCAATTTTAATGAATTTAAATATTTCCAGTTCTACTATATCGATATTCGTTTTACATATATGATAAATATCAGAATGAGCGTCTTGCATTTAACTATTGTATTGGTGGGCTTGCATACACGACTCTGCGATTTCTAATTACTTCGTTTATTATTACTATAGCTAAGTATGTAGATATAACTACTATGCAAGGTATCAAAAATATAGTGAGGAAGAATATTATTTTAGATAGTATTAAATAGATTGCTACTAATGTGTCTGGGAAATCAATTATTGAAGCTGATTTATCGTGTTAATGTCTGTACGTTGTTGTTATGTTTGTTTTAATTTGGAATTTATTAATGCTTCACTGAAAAGTGACAGTTATTTGCTTGAGTAACTGACACTAAACTGTGTCGCACTGTTTAATATTTTATTTCAACTTATTGATATACTACAATAACAATAATTGGTATCATGTTATTCTTTTAGTTTATCGTCTAATAGTTCGATAGCTTCTTTTTTGCAGACTACTAAGAAAACTGTGTTTAGTTTATTGATATCAACACACCTATCTGTGTGTATTTGGTTTTTCAATGTTTCGAATTCTGTAATGGTTTCGTTGCAGAGCGTTATGTCTTTTAATAATTCAAAGTGTTTTTCTCCCCAAAAAAGTTTTACTTCTTGTCCGGTTTCAGTTTTGCCTTCAATAATAATTAAACAATTTTTGTTTGATATTTTGCAGTCTTATACTCTGATACTATCGTTATCGAAGTGTATATGATTACCAAAAGGAAAATCGATTTGAACAAAATTATCTCTTTGTACTTGTATTTTTATGAAAAGTTGATTTCTGTTTAATGATTGCATAAACTCTGATATAGTTAGCATTGGTGGTTTTTCATCACCCTGATGACTATAGTGATGAACTAAACTTTCAGAAAAGAATTTAAAGTAATTCACGTTACCTGGTACTGCTGGCTTGTTTATTGATGGAATGTTGATAAAATTGTTTATTCAGAAGAGGCAATGAAATATTTCATCAATTTTGTTTTTCGAATTTTCAAATAGGTTTACTATATCTGAGATATGTTTTAGAGTTTGTTTTTGATATGAAAATTACAAAATAAATGAAATTAGAGAAGAAGTTTTATTTACTAAGGGTGTTGAAATGAGAACTCTGAGTGAAGTTGACTGAATTTTCTAACTTTTATTTTAGTTTTCAGCTTAGCTGAAATTTTCAAAATTTTTCGAGTTATTCAGTGTTTGTGACTTGTACGCGACAAAATCAGAGTTGTGATTTTTACTTTCCTGTTTGTTGCTCTCTACAATGTTCCTGACATTTACATATCTTCCGTTTTTCATTTTTTGGGTTTTAAGTTGTCAATTTTAATAATTACTAGGTCTAATTAGATTGTTAGGTTCCCAGTTCTTGAATTGAAGTTTCTTCTGACATTTTCCGGAACTTTTGTTCTCAAGATGCTGTTTTTCTTTGTAATTGGTGTATTGGTATGTAATTAGTATATTTGATGGTTAGTTGACGTACTTCCATCATGGTATGTTATGCTAATTAGTCCGATGTTGGTGCCAATTTTGCTATTGTCTTTTGTTTTGAAGTAGGTTTTTTGATCATTGGAATGGCTAGTGACGCTAACTTATACTAAGTAATTTGGTGCAAAAAAGTCTAATTACTAAAATGGTGTTACTGGTAATTGGATACTTTGTTGCAATCTCTTCAACTTTGCAACTTTAAAATGTTAATTGGTAGTTTGGTACAAAATGCTTTGTTGGAAAAGCGTTGACGTAATTGAAATGTTTATTTCAACTACTAATGATCTTGGTAAGATCTGTCTTGTTAATCACCATTTTGTTCATGGTGCTGAAAAAATGTTAATTGGCTTGACATTTACGTTTTGTTACTAATTGCGTCTGCAAAGAGACAGTGTGTCTCTGTAAATTGTTTAACATCCTGTCATCCCCTTATGGATGTTGTCAATTTGTTAGTTTCTTCCCGTTAATGGGGTCCTTGTTGGGTTTTAGTTATTGTTTGTGTTACTAATGAGATGTACTAATGATGTCGTATAACGTCCGTTTCTTTACTAATGATGTCTATGACATTTGTTAGATAGCGTCCGTAACTTCAGTAATGTCCGTATTTTCACTAATGAGATGTATGACGTCCGCATTTTTGGTAATGACGTGTAAAAGTATGACGTATGTTATTTGGGTTTGTGCAACAGAGGTGCACAATAGATTAACTGTTCATAGTGTCGAAGGTCTATTAATCGAATATGTATATTTTAATGTCTATTGGCCGAATGTCTAATGGCCGAATGTCCGGATGTTATCGAATGTTGAATGAATCAGGAAGTGTGAAAGGATATAATATTCATACAGTAATCTAACTATATATTTATGAAAATAAACGTTTATCTGTGTTTTAGATTTGATTGTGGAGTGTGGTGTGAGACACGATGTCTCGTGAATTGTTCATAAAGAAGTTAATCTTTTTGTTACGTGTTACGTATGGAGAGGAAGTTATTCCATTTGTTACACGTTACAGGAGGTTATTCTCAGACGATATTATTCTTTTATTCTGAAGAACATATTCGTTCAACCGATACGTTAGTCTATTTGTGACTAGTGAAATATTCATTATTTTTAGCTTCCTTTTTATTACTGTTACTACCATTCTCATTCTGTTATTAATTAGTGTTTTGTTACTTTCACCCTTTTCGTTTATTTCTGAGTCATCGCTGTGGTTTAGTTATTTAGTTATCATAGTTAATTTTTATTAATGTTCTTGAATGTCGGCATCTTCAAAATATCTATTCCATTCCGCGAGGTGGATAGATCCTCAATCCTGTTATAAAGGATTTAATTATTTATTCTCTTGATTACTTGTTATTTGTATATTTGTTGTTTGTTGATTGTTTTTGTTTTAATATCAACTTTCGCTAAACGTCTATTCCAGTTTCAAGCTTTGGAACAGAAGAAATTTTACTTTTGTCTCTTTGGATTTTGTGTTTTGATTTTTGTTTACATGAGAACGTACTGTGTATTATTCTATAGTGGGAGGTTTTGCGGGCTACTATCAATACCCATATTTGTTAATATATCCTGTATGGATATGTTTTTATTTATTATTTGAATCCTTGTTTTATGTTATTCGTTTTATCAGTTACTACAGATGGTGGAGATGGGCGTTTGCCAATTGATGGACTGTTACGGATATTCATCGGAGTTGAATTGTTGTCACTGGTCAGTGTTTGCTTCGTTGAAACTATTTGAGACAGTTAAATCTTTTATTGGTGTTTGATGTTTTTATAAATTTCTTCCTAGAAGGTGTTAAGGGTTTGTTAGTACTATAAAAGTTAACATCATGATGATTATTTTCATGAGAAATTCTCTGATACGTTTTAAAGTTTCTGGGTTTCGGGAAGTTTGGTTGTTATTTATTCGGGGTTATGATCAAATGTCATGATCAAATTCGGGGGTATGATTAAATGTTATAAAATATGTGTAATAGGTTAGAGGTTAGGTGAATGATAACACCTTGTAGTATTTTCATTCTTTTTATGTTGTTACCATATTTGTTGTTTATAATATTTTCCTGTTTTAATTTAGATATTATTTATCATATCTTTTTGCTATATTTGGTTTTGCACACAAGGTTCGGGTTAGGTATGTGTGCCAGTAGAAATACTGAACGTACATTTTTACAGGTATTACACTGTACATAATAGGAACGTAAATATGAACGTATATTAGAATAACGTACATTTGGGTATGACGGTTAATATGCTGTACGTATTTTGGAACGTAGATTTATACTGAACGTATTTAAACTGAAGATTAGTAGATTCAGTGGAGATGCAGTGGAGATTTTGTGTATTCAGTGGTATTCAGTGATTTTGTTACTAAACGTAATACACAGATGCGTTTTGTGAACGATGATTTTATTTTAATAGAAAGTTTCACTGTAATAGATAAGTGAATTGAATATTTTTTAGTTGTCAACTTTGTAATGAGTACATTTTTACAAGCGGGTTGTTGCGTTGGGTAATGTTGAGTGATATCTGTAGAGGAAGTATTTATTGTTTAAGCTGTAATAGTATATTGTTATTCAAATTATATGTAAGGGTCGTTAATAGTGGATATGTGTATTTATTAGAGTATTATTATTATTATTATTATTATTATTATTATTAATATTATTATTATTATTATTATTATTATTATTATTATTATTATTATTATTATTATTATTATTATTATTATTATTATTATTATTATTATTATTATTATTATTATTATTATTATTAATATTATTAGAACTATTTGTGATTATTTTTATTGTTTTATTGTGTTATTGTTATTTTCTTCTTACGAAGATTGTAGTTATGATTTTGTTTAATCTCCTCCGGTGTTATATGTTCTTTGGCTGTTTTGGTTGTTGTTTGTTTATTTGGTTGTTTCAATATTGGGATTTCAATTGTTAATAAGTAATTTTGTAATTCTAGTTTAATATGTCTTTCTTTCGGATAATACGGTACTATGTGATTTCTGTGTATTGTAACAAACTCTTTATTGTTGTCTTTTAATATGTATGTTGTTTCTGTAGGTTTGTCGATAATAAGGTAAGGTCCTGTCTTTAGTGGTAGTAATTTTTTAGATACGCCGTCAATCTGTTGTTGGTTTGTTATTATTACAAAAGTATTTTTCTCAAGAGGTTTTGCTGTTCTGAATCGTAAGTTCATTTCATCTGTTAACTTTTTCCTGTTCTGTAAAATTCTTGTTATTGTTCGATATGTGTCGTTATAATGTTTTTCTTTGTCGAGGAACCATTTTGCAAATGTTCCTTTTTGTAATTTTGCTATTTTTGGGTGACTGAATTGTTTTTCTAAATGGGTATGTGCCGGTTGTGTGTTGCATGCACTTGTTTCCGTTGGGTTGCAATTTCCCATTTCGTCTGTTGTTGTTCCAAGTTTAAATTTTGTTGGTTTTCTTGGCCTTTGGTTGAAAACAACTTCATATGGTGACATACCTAATCGTGTTTGATATTGTGTATTGTACGCATATGGAAAAATCTTTGCTTTTCTTGACCAATTTTGGTATTTCTCATCTAATAAAGTTCTGATAAATTGTCCGATTATTCTGTTTGTTCCTTCTACTAGTCCGTTTGTCCAAGGTGCATATGTTGTACTTGGTTTAAACTTGATTTCAAAATAGTTACATAAATGTATTAATTCTGTATTAATGTATTCCGATCCGTTATCGGAACGAATTTCTTCTGGTAATCCGAATTTCATAAACCAATGTTCAAATAATGCTGTAAATGTATAATGTGCATTATTTTTGGTTGCACACATTATTGTTACATAGTGTGAAAATGCGTCTACTATCACAAAGATAAAATTATTTCCTTCTGATGTTGGGTGGATTGGTCCTTTTGTATCTATCATAATCATTTTGTTAAAATATGATTTTGTCGGTGCTAATTGTTCTTGTTTACTTTTTGTTTTAATGTTCGCAAAAACTTTTTTCGTTTGGCATTTGATGCAATCTGCTATTAAGATTTTTATCTAGGTTGTTAAGTTTGGAAAATAATATTTTTCCATTATGTTTCTTTTTGTTTTTTCAAGTCCTGTATGACCTATTGTGTCTGTACAATGGTTTTCGTAGAAAACACATAATAATAATGTTAGTGGTAGACATATTCGTTGTATTGTATTTTTGTGAATTCGAATTATAATTTTAATGACTCCAGTTTGTTCATCATTTATTATTGATTTAAATTTTCGATAATATGTGAATAGTCCTTTGTTTCCGCGTATATCCAATGTTACTGAATGTGGTTTATTGTTGTGTTTTTTCCACATTTTTACTTTGTGAAGTACTGGATCTATTATTTGTGTTTCTCTGATCAGATCTTCTGTTATTTTCGTTTTTTCATCATAGAAAATTTCTGTTATTTTTGCGTTATCGTAATTATGTTCTTGTTTAATATTGTTTATGAGTCTAAGGTAGTCATCGTCATGATGAACTGTGTAGGGTCTGTTTTGGTTTCTTTCAATAATTAGGTCGTCTTTCTCTACGATTGGTGATTGCCAATTTTTTGTTTTTGGTTAGTATTTCGGAATTAAATTTGTTTTTGTTTCTTTGTTATACTTCTCGTATGAGATTGGATGATATTCGTTCTTATCAATGTTTATTTCAAAATAATTGTTATTTAAGTTAGCTAAAACTGGGTAGTGTGTTTTTTCTTTATTGTCTTCATCTGTGTTGTTACATATGCTGTACTTGCATTCTAAGTTGTTTGCAAATGGTGTTTTTGCGAAGAAAAATTTTATCTGGTATTTTCGGTATTTCTACCGTTATATCGCGTGTTTTAGTAAAGTGTTCTTCATCTATTGTTCTGCTGAGAAGGTCTGGTAGGGCTAGGTTTTTCTCTTCCCTCCAAATAATGTGTAAATTTGGAAATTTCATCAGTATAAGTTGAAATCTGTAAACTCTGTGATTAGGTTTGTTCTTTTGTGTGAACAGATAAATTATTGGCTTGTGATCTGTAAATAAGATAATTGGGTGATTTGAGCCTGTTAGTAGAAACTCATATTCTGTTAGGGCGAATATGATCGCTGAGCATTCTCTAATTAATGTGGATAATCGCATCTCAATTGGTGTGAAGAGTCTAGAGTTTGCTGATATTAATCTCATTTTCTTTTCAGTTGGATGCTGTTGTAACAATGCTGCTCCAATGCCTGTGTTTGAGGCATCTGTTATGATATAGAATGGTTTTTTGGTGTCTGGCATTGTTATTTCGAGTTCATGTGTTATTGTTCTTTTCATTTGTTCAAAAATAGTTTGATGTTCTTTTGTCCATTTGAAATCACTTTCCTTGTGTAGGAGATTGTACAATTGTTGAAGTATTGGTTGCATACTGTAGACGTATTTCGCAAGGAAATTTATTGTTCCGAGGTATCTCTGTAATGCTTTCATACTGGTTGGTGGTTCCAGTTTTTGGAATCCATCAATTCTTGATGTAAGTGGTTTCACTTTTTTATCTTCGATTATGTGTCCAAGGAATTTGACTTTTTTCAACATAAAATATGTTTTATCGGGTGCTGCTTTAAGATTTTCTTTGAGAAGTATTTTGTGATATTCTATTAATGTTTCAAACATTTGTTCGTAAGAAGTTGTTTGTATGAAGATATCATCAACATATGTTATGACTGTTCCTTTCCTTATTAGAGGATATAGGAAATGTGTTAATATTGATGCAAATGCTGCTGGTCCAATTGATATTCCGTAGAATAATCGTTTGAAACAGTATTGTTCGTTTCCGATTGTAAAATGGGTGTATCTCATTGATTCTTCTTCTAAAGGTATTTGGTTGTATGCACTATTTAGATCAGCTGTTGTAAATATTGTTCCGTTTATTCTTGTGAGTGCGACGTCAACTGGTTCTATACACCAATTGCATTTTGATTCGTCTATCATGCTGTTCAAGTATCTTGCATCGAGTACAATTTTTAAGGATTCTCCTTTTCGTAATATTATTACTGGATTTGTAAATGTGTTTCCTGTTGATAGTTGTTCTTTGTTAACGGGTGCAATCATGTCATATTTTTTTAATATATCTAATAGTTTTTATATTCGTTCTCGAAGGGGTATCGGCACTTTGCTTATTCTTTGTTTTTTGAAAATTGTATCTGTTTTCATTGGTAGGATCAATTTTACTTTTGTTTTTCCGACGTCAAATTTTGTTGTTGCATATACTTGTTTATAGTGTAGTATGATTGTTACCACCTTTTTAAGCTCTTCTTGTGTTAAGTGTGAATGTTGACAATCAAGCATTTGTATAAATTCTTTGTCTTGTTCTGAATATTTGTTAATATTGAATTTGCATTTAAAGTTTGGTTTTCTTTCAAATGTTGCTACTTGTTCAATTGTTTCGTTTTCTTGTATGTTAAGTATTTCATTAATATCGTTTTCATTTTCGTATGTTAGATGATACAATGCTGTGAATAAATCTATTGAATTTGTCTGGTATATCTCTTCATTTTGCCGTTTAAATGTAATGTTTCTGTTCATGAAACCAATTAATCCTGTATTTATGGTTATTCGTTGTCGATTTTTGTTAATTAATAAAATGTCTATGAAGTACTCTTCATCTGCTGTGAAGTCCTTTATATCTGTAAAAGATATATTTTGATATTTGTTTATCGGTTCAAAATAGAAATGTGATTTAAGAATTGTTTTTTCATTTGATTTTTTCATTTGTTTGAATATCGGAATTGGAAATGTTATATTTTTACTCTGATTTTGTTCGATATAAAATGTTTCTCTGTTAAATATTGGATATAATCGAGAGTAGTACGGGTAACCTTTTGTGATGTTCATATAGAATATGATATCGTTATCTAAAATCGTGTTTGTATTTAATGTTAGTCTATTAGTGTTCACATTTATCGTTTCTATATATTCTTTGAAGAATGGGGTTCCTAAGATATTATGGTTGCATTGTGTTACATAGAAGTGGATGTGAAAATTGTTTTGAGGCTTATTTCTGTTATTTGAGATTCTGTCTGGTGTTAATGTTAGTGTTACTGTTCCGAATGTTTCTATGGTTGTGTTATTCGCTGCTGTTAATGTTTTGTTTGCTTTTTCTAAGTGTATTTCTGGGTTATTGTATTTAATTTCGCTCCAAGTATCTGCATTCAGTAAATTCAATGTTGCTCCTGAATCTAACAGGAAATCGATTTCTAGTATTGGTTTTTGTTTTGTGAAATCTTGTTCAAATTTATTGCATTGATACATTGGTAGTATCCAATTTGAGTTACTCTCCAGTGTGTTTATTATTGTATTGCATGTGTCTTCGTTCGCGTTGTAAAATTTATCTAATATTTCTTGATCTTCATCTGATGATTCTGATGTGTATTCATATTCATCAATGCCAGGTGGGTCATCGTTTTGTTTGTCTGATTCTACGTTATTTATTCTGTTTTTGCTATTATTATTATTATTATTATTATTATTATTATTATTATTATTATTATTATTATTATTGTAATATCTGTTTCCATCATTGCGTCGTTTTTTATTATAATGTCTGTAATTGTCTTTTTGTGATCGATTTCTGCTGTTGTATCTTTGTCTATTATTGCTATTATAACTATTATTTTTGTTATATGGTGACTGTTGTCTTGAATTGTTTCTGTCTGTATATCTTGAACTTGATCTACTATTGTTGTATCTGTTATAGTTATTATTTCTATTGTAACTGTTACTTCTGTTTCTACTGTAATTGTTTCTGTTATAACTGGTACTTCTGTTATTGTAGTTGTTTGATTTCCGATATCCTTGATAATTTCTATTATCTCTAGGATTTGTTTTATTCTTATTATTATAGCTATTTCTTGATTGTGATCTATATGGTGTTCTACTTCGTGAATTGTTATATATTGGTGACGTTGATGGTAATTGTCTTCCGTTAATGTTGTTTGAATCAATTCTTCTGTTTGGTAAGTTATGGTTATTTCTCATATGACTATAGAATGACTTTTCTTTTGGTCGTGCTATGCTTTCTCGACGTGGTCTTTTAAAGCATCTACCTTTAGTATGTCCAAGTGAACTGCAATAACTACAGAACAATGAAAATTTCGGTCTTCCTTTAAAATTCTTTTTGTCATATGTATTATTAATTCCGTTAAGAACGTTACATATTGTTCCTTCAAATTGTTCTAGGTCATTTTGATTAAGTTCGTTTATATTGCTACAAGCTATACTCATTTGTTTTATATCTTCATTGATATTACTTGTACTTTGATTGACTTCGTACAATCTTTTGTGATTATTAGTTATTGTTCTTGTTAAATCCATTTGGTCTATTTTGTCTACTAATGTTTTGAATGGCATCTCTGGTTCCCTTGGCGTTTGTTTATGATTCGCATGTTTTTTCAACGCTGCTGTTTTTAGTTCGTTGTCTAAACATCTAATGAATGTTTGGTTCATTACACTGTTTCTATAATCTTCTGTATACAGTGAATATGCTGTTTTTACTAGTGTTTCTATTCTTAATGCAAGTGATCTTAATGATTCGTTTGTGTTTTTGTAATTGTTGTAATACTATTTTCGCTTGTTGTTTTGACTTTTCCGAGTCGAACATATCTGAGAATTCTATACAAAATGTTTCCCAATCGAGTTTTGTTTCACTCGGGAGTGTTGAATACCATTTTTGTGCTGGTCCTTGTAATGTATGTAATATTAAAGCTGCTCTTTTAACTTTCCATTGGTGATGTCCAGGTTTGTTTACTGGTTCTATGCCGCTGCTGAATATCATTGCTGCAACTGTACTATTTAAGTATTCTTCAACAGTGTATGCTGGGTCTGTACCGTCGAATGGTCTTACTGTTGTAGGTACTGAACCACTACTAATGTTTTGTTCTATTTGTGGTTCTTCATTAATACTCATTGATGTTAATTGTTTATAGAATGGTAAAGGAGGTTCTGTTACAGTTGTTTCTCTTTCTTCTGTTGTAATAGAATTTGTTCTTCTAGTACGATTTTCTTGTTGTCTGTTATTGTGGTAATTGTTATGATGCATATTATTATTATCTATGTTTCTATTGTTCTGTATGTTTTCGGTTTCTGTTCTGAAATTATTTTGTCTTTGAATGTTTTCTAGAGTTTTGTCTATTCTATCGAATACCATTTCGAGGGCTTCGTCTTGTCGTTTTTCCATATTTCTGTTCATTTGTTGATATTTCATTTCCAGATTATCTATTTGTTTATTTGTGTGGTTTGTTACTGTAGCTGTTATTTCATCTTTTAGTTCCATGTAATTATTTGCTTGTTGTCCCCAATATTGTTCCTGTTCTTCCTGGTTATCATTTAGAGAACTAATATATGTATTGTCTCTATTTTGATTATCTCTCGTTGGGTATTTCCGTCGAACATTTTGGTTCACTGATGGTGGTAATTGGTTTTCAAATCTTATCTCTCTTCCTTCTGAGTCTGAGATATCTATGTCATCTACTATATTTTGTTGATTTCCAAATAAATTCGATGTTAATAGTTTATCAGGTTTTATTTTTGATTTTTGTTTTGATTGTGAGCTATTATTTGTTTGAATATCTTTCGGTGTCGATGTCGATGTTAGACTTCTTGATAAGTTAAATGAAGAAGATCCTGCCTGTCCTTGATCCGTGATTTTCACATGACTTCTTAATCCTTCAATGAAATTGATGCTATCTGAGCATACTTTTAATGTGCTTTCAAAACGTGCTGAATAGTGTTCGTTATTCCAAATGTTTTGGAGTTCGTCACATAAATGACTGATTTCCTCGGGAAATGTTTCTCCGAATTGAATTCGTTTTTCATTAATGTGTTCGAAGTTGTCTAACCAAAATAGGAATGTAAATTCAGATACTATTTTTATTATATCTAATGTTGTTGTTTTCAAATCTGGTTTTAATTCAATTATTTTTGTTAGCCAATTGTTATAGTTTTTTATGTCTAGTCGTAATCTATCGTTCACTGACTGTATTTGTTGACGATGTTCGTTTAGGTATCCGGCTGTATTCCTTAGTGTTTCGTAAGTTGTAGATGTTATTGCTGTCAGTTTTGTTTTATCTTGTAATTCCTCATGTCTTTTTAAGAATAGTTTAAGCATATCCGATAGTGTTGTTTCATTTTGGAAATTAAAAAATATCTTTTTATTTCCTTTTTCATCTGTTAGTGTAAATGTGTAATGTTTGTTATCTTGATCTTTATCCAGTAGTATTACTGGTAGATAATGTACTAGATGGTTTCTATGTATATTAATCTGTTGTATATGTTTTGTCTCTTTGAAGAGGTTAATCTTCAAGTTTGTTATTAATCTGTATATAATTTCACGGTTTTCTTGTGGGCAATCGCTAGCAATTGTAAATGGTATTAAAAAATTGTTAGTACTTGTTTGTTCATCGTAGTTGCAAGCCATCTTAAAGTTCTTTTCTTTATATGCGTTATGTTTACCAACAATAGTTTTGTTATTAAGAGTTATTTTCCCAATTTAGTTCAGCACTGGTCGCACCAGATAAGACGTGTTCTGTGCTTACCTTTATTAGGGTATTTCTGGAACTGTCTTATGATTGTCTCAAGAATAAGATGTACCCTTAAGGCTTACCTGACTAACTAAAGTTCCATATCTCTAGTCTGTTACTCTTCTATCTGAGCTTCAGTAGACAGTGCACGGGCCCCAATGCTAATGTCTAACATATATCTCAATACAAAACAAGAGCGGAGTAGAGAGAGAGAAATATACGTTATTATTATATCAGGTTGGTAACTGGTACTGACTAAATAACTTTCTCTTCTGAGAAGAGGGAAAACAGGTAAACATCTAAAGGAAAGAAAGGAAAAGATATTATTCCCTTTTTATCCAATCAGGGAAGAGTATTTTCAGTCTTCATTTATTTAAATAATAATGTCTTTCAAATAGTCTTTTCTGGAAGTCATACTTGACTCCACTAGGGTCATAAAACTGGGGTCGAATTTTTTTTCCCGACAATTGAAATTTCTCTACCAGCTTTTAAGAGGTTTTCTATCTACTTACAGCTCTGATAACAATATGAAAGGTGACAATTTTGCATTATATTATATATGACTGTTTTATTTGAGTTCATTAGGTCCAATTGGCTCAACTTACATGCCAGACAATAATAAAAGTCCATACCGACCTTTACCGGATGGCCAGCGGAGCCTAAATAATGCTTTTCTTTAAAATAAATAGTAGGAATTTGAATTGCTTTGTTGCTGATTCCTATTAGTTTGACTCTATGTCTTTCTCTGGCCATAACGTCAATGTAGGTAGTATTTGGATGCCAGCCACACGTTAACATCATGTATATACTGCAAGGGTAACATTTTGATGTGATATTAAACGTTTTTAAATGTGTAAATAATGTCACCGCAAAAATTGTTAAGTGGCACTTTTATGGAGGTTCCAAACTTTTTAGGGACCTCCTATAGCAAAACAGCCTTAGTACTGAAGTGAACTTATAGCTAGGGGAATAAAACTGGGGTCGAAATTTTTTTTCCCGACAATTGAAATTTCTCTACCAGCTTTTAAGAGGTTTTCTATCTACTTACAGCTCTGATAACATTATGAAAGGTGACATTTTTGCATTATATAATATATGACTGTTTTTTTTTAGTTCATTTGGTCCAATTGGCTCAACTAACATGCCAGACAGCAATAAAAGTCCATGCCGACCTTTACCGGCTGGCCAGGGGAGCCTAAATGTTGCTTTTCTTAAAAATAAATAGTAGGAATATGAATTGCTTTGTTGCTGATTCCTATTAGTTTGACTCTATGTCTTCCTCTGGCCAAAACCTCAATGTAGGTAGTATTTGGAGGCCAGCCACACGTTAACATCATGTATATACCGCAATGGTAACATTTTTGATGTGATATTGAACGTTTTTAAATGTGTAAATAATGTCACCGCAAAAAATGTTAAGTGGCACTTTTATGGAGGTTCGAAACATTTTTAGGGGCCTCCTATAGCAGAACAGCCCTAGCACTGAATTGAACTTATAGCTAGGGGCATAAAACTGGGGTCGAAATTTTTTTTCCCGACAATTGAAATTTCTCTACCAGCTTTTAAGAGGTTTTCTATCTACTTACAGCTCTGATAACATTATGAAAGGTGACATTTTTGCATTATATTAAAAATGACTGTTTTGTTTGAGTTCATTAGGTCCAATTGGCTCAAGTTACATGCCAGACAATAATAAAAGTCCATGCCGACCTTTACCGGCCGGCCAGCGGAGCCTAAATAATGCTTTTCTTTAAAATAAATAGTAGGAATATGAATTGCTTTGTTGCTGATTCCTGTTAGTTTGACTCTGTGTCTTTCTCTGGCCATAACGTCAGTGTAGGTAGTATTTGGATGCCAGCCACACGTTAACATTATGTATATACTGCAAGGGTAACATTTTGATGTGATATTAAACGTTTTTAAATGTGTTAATAATGTCACCGCAAAAATTGTTAAGTGGCACATTTATGGAGGTTCCAAACTTTTTAGGGACCTCGTATAGCAGAACGGCCTTTGTACTGAAGTGAAATTATAGCTAGGGTAGGGGCATAAAACTGCGGTCGAAAATTTCTTTCCGACAATTGAATTTTCTCTACCAGCTTTTAAGAGGTTTTCTATCTACTTACAGCTCTGATAACATTATGAAAGGTGACATTTCTGCATTATATTATTTATGACTGTTTTATTAGAGTTCATTAGGTCTGATTGGATCAACTTACATGCCAGACAATAATAAAGTCCATGCCGACCTTTACCAGCTGGCCAGCGGAGCCTAAATGTTGCTTTTCTTAAAAATAAATAGTAGGTATATGAATTGCTTTGTTGCTGATACCTATTTGTTTGACTCTATGTCTTTCTCTGGCTATAACGTCAATGTAGGTAGTATTTGGATGCCAGCCACACGTTAACATTATGTATATACTGCAAGGGTAACATTTTGATGTGATATTAAACGTTTTTAAATGTGTTAATAATGTCACCGCAAAAATTGTTAAGTGGCACTTTTATGGAGGTTCCAAACTTTTTAGGGACCTCGTATAGCAGAACGGCCCTTGTACTGAAGTGAAATTATAGTTAGGGTAGGGGCATAAAACTGCGGTCGAAAATTTTTTTTCCGACAATTGAATTTTCTCTACCAGCTTTTAAGAGGTTTTCTATCTACTTACAGCTCTGATAACATTATGAAAGGTGACATTTTTGCATTATAATATTTATGACTGTTTTATTAGAGTTCATTAGGTCCGATTGGCTAAACTTACATGCCAGACAATAATAAAGTCCATGCCGACCTTTACCAGCTGGCCAGCGGAGCCTAAATGTTGCTTTTCTTAAAAATAAATAGTAGTTATATGAATTGCTTTGTTGCTGATACCTATTTGTTTGACTCTATGTCTTTCTCTGGCCACAACCTCAATATAGGTAGTATTTGGATGCCAGCCACACGTTAACATTATGTATATACTGCAAGGGTAACATTTTGATGAGATATTAAACGTTTTTAAATGTGTTAATAATGTCACCGCAAAAATTGTTAAGTGGCACTTTTATGGAGGTTCCAAACTTTTTAGGGACCTCGTATAGCAGAACGGCCTTTGTACTGAAGTGAAATTATAGCTAGGTTAGGGGCATAAAACTGCGGTCGAAAATTTTTTTTCCGACAATTGAATTTTCTCTACCAGCTTTTAAGAGGTTTTCTATCTACTTACAGCTCTGATAACATTATGAAAGGTGACATTTTTGCATTATATTATTTATGACTGTTTTATTAGAGTTCATTAGGTCCGATTGGCTCAACTTACATGCCAGACAATAATAAAGTCCATGCCGACCTTTACCAGCTGGCCAGCGGAGCCTTAATGTTGCTTTTCTTAAAAATAAATAGTAGGTATATGAATTGCTTTGTTGCTGATACCTATTTGTTTGACTCTATGTCTTTCTCTGGCCACAACCTCAATGTAGGTAGTATTTGGAGGCCATTCAGATGTTAACATCATGTATATACTGCAATGGTAACATTTTTGATGTGATATTAAACGTTTTTAAATGTGTAAATAATGGCGCCGCAAAAATGGTTAAGTGGCACTTTTATGAAGGTTCCAAACTTTTTTAGTGATCTCCTATAGCAAAACAGCCTTAGTACTGAAGTGAACTTATAGCTAGGGGCATAAAACTGGGGTCGAATTTTTTTCCCGACAATTGAAATTTCTCTACCAGCTTTTAAGAGGTTTTCTATCTACTTACAGCTCTGATAACAATATGAAAGGTGACAATTTTGCATTATATTATATATGACTGTTTTATTTGAGTTCATTAGGTCCAATTGGCTCAACTTACATGCCAGACAATAATAAAAGTTCATGCCGACCTTTACCGGCTGGCCAGCGGAGCCTAAATAATGCTTTTCTTTAAAATAAATAGTAGGAATTTGAATTGCTTTGTTGCTGATTCCTATTAGTTTGACTCTATGTCTTTCTCTGGCCATAACGTCAATGTAGGTAGTATTTGGATGCCAGCCACACGTTAACATCATGTATGTACTGCAAAGGTAACATTTTGAGGTGATATTAAACGTTTTTAAATGTGTAAATAATGTCACCGCAAAAATTATTAAGTGGCATTTTATGGAGGTTCCAAACTTTTTAGGGACCTCCTATAGCAAATCAGCCTTAGTACTGAAGCGAACTTATAGCTAGGGGCATGAAACTGGGGTCGCAAATTTTTTCCCGACAATTGAAATTTCTCTACCAGCTTTTAAGAGGTTTTCTATCTACTTACAGCTCTGATAACAATATGAAAGGTGACATTTTTGCATTATTTTATATATGACTGTTTTATTTGAGTTCATTAGGTCCAATTGGCTCAACTTAAATGCCAGACAAAAATAAAGTCCATGCCGACCTTTACCGGCTGGCCAGCGGAGCCTAAATAATGCTTTTCTTTAAAATAAATAGTAGGAATATGAATTGCTTTGTTGCTGATTCCTATTAGTTTGACTCTATGTCTTTCTCTGGCCATAACGTCAATGTAGGTAGTATTTGGATGCCAGCCACACGTTAACATTATGTATATACTGCAAGGGTAACATTTTGATGTGATATTAAACCATTTTAAATGTGTAAATAATGTCACCGCAAAAATTATTAAGTGGCATTTTATGGAGGTTCCAAACTTTTTAGGGACCTCCTATAGCAAAACAGCCTTAGTACTGAAGTGAACTTATAGCTAGGGGCATAAAACTGGGGTCGCAAATTTTTTCCCGACAATTGAAATTTCTCTACCAGCTTTTAAGAGGTTTTCTATCTACTTACAGCTCTGATAAGAATATGAAAGGTGACATTTTTGCATTATTTTATATATGACTGTTTTATTTGAGTTCATTAGGTCCAATTGGCTCAACTTACATGCCAGACAATAATAAAGTCCATGCCGACCTTTACCAGCTGGCCAGCGGAGCCTAAATTTTGCTTTTCTTAAAAATAAATAGTAGGTATATGAATTGCTTTGTTGCTGATACCTATTTGTTTGACTCTATGTCTTTCTCTGGCCACAACCTCAATGTAGGTAGTATTTGGAGGCCATTCAGACGTTAACATCATTTATATACTGCAATGGTAACATTTTTGATGTGATATTAACGTTTTTAAATGTGTAAATAATGGCGCCGCAAAAATGGTTAAGTGGCACTTTTATGAAGGTTCCAAACTTTTTTAGTGATCTCCTATAGCAAAACAGCCTTAGTACTGAAGTGAACTTATAGCTAGGGGCATAAAACTGGGGTCGAATTTTTTTCCCGACAATTGAAATTTCTCTACCAGCTTTTAAGAGGTTTTCTATCTACTTACAGCTCTGATAACAATATGAAAGGTGACAATTTTGCATTATATTATATATGACTGTTTTATTTGAGTTCATTAGGTCCAATTGGCTCAACTTACATGCCAGACAATAATAAAAGTTCATGCCGACCTTTACCGGCTGGCCAGCGGAGCCTAAATAATGCTTTTCTTTAAAATAAATAGTAGGAATTTGAATTGCTTTGTTGCTGATTCCTATTAGTTTGACTCTATGTCTTTCTCTGGCCATAACGTCAATGTAGGTAGTATTTGGATGCCAGCCACACGTTAACATCATGTATATACTGCAAAGGTAACATTTTGATGTGATATTAAACGTTTTTAAATGTGTAAATATTGTCACCGCAAAAATTATTAAGTGGCACTTTTATGGAGGTTCCAAACTTTTTAGGGACCTCCTATAGCAAAACAGCCTTAGTACTGAAGTGAACTTATAGCTAGGGGCATAAAACTGGGGTCGCAAATTTTTTCCCGACAATTGAAATTTCTCTACCAGCTTTTAAGAGGTTTTCTATCTATTTACAGCTCTGATAACAATATGAAAGGTGACATTTTTGCATTATTTTATATATGACTGTTTTATTTGAGTTCATTAGGTCCAATTGGCTCGACTTACATGCCAGACAACAATAAAAGTCCATGCCGACCTTTAACGGCTGGCCAGCGGAGCCTAAATAATGCTTTTCTTTAAAATAAATAGTAGGAATATGAATTGCGTTGTTGCTGATTCCTATTAGTTTGACTCTATGTCTTTCTCTGGCCATAACGTCAATGTAGGTAGTATTTTGAGGCCATTCAGACGTTAACATCATGTATATACTGCAATGGTAACATTTTTGATGTGATATTAAACGTTTTTAAATGTGTAAATAATGGCGCCGCAAAAATGGTTAAGTGGCACTTTTATGAAGGTTCCAAACTTTTTTTAGTGATCTCCTATAGCAAAGCAGCCTTAGTACTGAAGTGAACTTATAGCTAGGGGCATAAAACTGGGTCGAATTTTTTTTCCCGACAATTGAAATTTCTCTACCAGCTTTTAAGAGGTTTTCTATCTACTTACAGCTCTGATAACAATATGAAAGGTGACATTTTTGCATTATATTATATATGACTGTTTTATTTGAGTTCATTAGGTCCAATTGGCTCGACTTACATGCCAGACAATAATAAAAGTTCATGCCGACCTTTACCGGCTGGCCAGCGGAGCCTAAATAATGCTTTTCTTTAAAATAAATAGGAATTTGAATTGCTTTGTTGCTGATTCCTATTAGTTTGACTCTATGTCTTTCTCTGGCCATAACGTCAATGTAGGTAGTATTTGGATGCCAGCCACACGTTAACATCATGTATATACTGCAAAGGTAACATTTTGATGTGATATTAAACGTTTTTAAATGTGTAAATAATGTCACCGCAAAAATTGTTAAGTGGCAATTTTATGGAGGTTCCAAACTTTTTAGGGACCTCCTATAGCAAAACAGCCTTAGTACTGAAGTGAACTTATAGCTAGGGGCATAAAACTGGGGTCGCAAATTTTTTCCCGACAATTGAAATTTCTCTACCAGCTTTTAAGAGGTTTTCTATCTACTTACAGCTCTGATAACAATATGAAAGGTGACATTTTTGCATTATTTTATATATGACTGTTTTATTTGAGTTCATTAGGTCCAATTGGCTCAACTTACATGCCAGACAATAATAAAAGTCCATGCCGACCTTTACCGGCTGGCCAGCGGAGCCTAAATAATGCTTTTCTTTAAAATAAATAGGAATTTGAATTGCTTTGTTGCTGATTCCTATTAGTTTGACTCTATGTCTTTCTCTGGCCATAACGTCAATGTAGGTAGTATTTGGATGCCAGCCACACGTTAACATCATGTATATACTGCAAAGGTAACATTTTGATGTGATATTAAACGTTTTTAAATGTGTAAATAATGTCACCGCAAAAATTGTTAAGTGGCACTTTTATGGAGGTTCCAAACTTTTTAGGGACCTCCTATAGCAAAACAGCCTTAGTACTGAAGTGAACTTATAGCTAGGGGCATAAAACTGGGGTCGCAAATTTTTTCCCGACAATTGAAATTTCTCTACCAGCTTTTAAGAGGTTTTCTATCT
This sequence comes from Convolutriloba macropyga, assembly GCF_964194025.1. Taxonomy (NCBI): domain Eukaryota; kingdom Metazoa; phylum Xenacoelomorpha; order Acoela; family Convolutidae; genus Convolutriloba; species Convolutriloba macropyga. Next base: position 8,953,992 of record NC_134471.1, on the reverse strand, counting down.
ACTTACAGCTCTGATAACAATATGAAAGGTGACATTTTTGCATTATTTTATATATGACTGTTTTATTTGAGTTCATTAGGTCCAATTGGCTCAACTTACATGCCAGACAATAATAAAAGTCCATGCCGACCTTTACCGGCTGGCCAGCGGAGCCTAAATAATGCTTTTCTTTAAAATAAATAGTAGGAATATGAATTGCTTTGTTGCTGATTCCTATTAGTTTGACTCTTTGTCTTTCTCTGACCAAAACCTCAATGTAGGTAGTATTTGGAGGCCAGCCACACGTTAACATCATGTATATACCGCAATGGTAACATTTTTGATGTGATATTATACGTTTTAAAATGTGTAAATAATGTCACCGCAAAATTGTTAAGTGGCACTTTTATGGAGGTTCCAAACTTTTTTAGGGACCTCCAATAGCAGAACAGCCCTAGCACTGAAGTGAACTTATAGCTAGGGGCATAAAACTGGGGTCGAAAATTTTTTTCCCGACAATTGAAATTTCTCTACCAGCTTTTAAGAGGTTTTCTATCTACTTACAGCTCTGATAACAATATGAAAGGTGACATTTTTGCATTATATTATATATGACTGTTTTATTTGAGTTCATTAGGTCCAATTGGCTCGACTTACATGCCAGACAACAATAAAAGTCCATGCCGACCTTTAACGGCTGGCCAGCGGAGCCTAAATAATGCTTTTCTTTAAAATAAATAGTAGGAATATGAATTGCGTTGTTGCTGATTCCTATTAGTTTGACTCTATGTCTTTCTCTGGCCAAAACCTCAATGTAGGTAGTATTTGGATGCCAGCCAGACGTTAATATCATGTATATACTGCAAGGGTAACATTTTGATGTGATATTAAACGTTTTAAAATGCGTAAATAATGTCAACGCAAAATTGTTAAGTGGCACTTTTATGGAGGTTCCAAACTTTTTTAGGGACCTCCAATAGCAGAACAGCCCTAGCACTGAAATTAACTTATAGCTAGGGGCATAAAACTGGGGTCGAAAATTTTTTTCCCGACAATTGAAATTTCTCTACCAGCTTTTAAGAAGTTTTCTATCTACTTACAGCTCTGATAACAATATGAAAGGTGACATTTTTGCATTATATTATATATGACTGTTTTATTTGAGTTCATTAGGTCCAATGGGCTCAACTTACATGCCAGACAACAATAAAAGTCCATGCCGACCTTTACCGGCTGGCCAGCGGAGCCTAAATAATGCTTTTCTTTAAAATAAATAGTAGGAATATGAATTGCGTTGTTGCTGATTCCTATTAGTTTGACTCTATGTCTTTCTCTGGCCAAAACCTCAATGTAGGTAGTATTTGGATGCCAGCCAGACGTTAATATCATGTATATACTGCAAGGGTAACATTTTGATGTGATATTAAACGTTTTAAAATGCGTAAATAATGTCACCGCAAAATTGTTAAGTGGCACTTTTATGGAGGTTCCAAACTTTTTTAGGGACCTCCAATAGCAGAACAGCCCTAGCACTGAAATTAACTTATAGCTAGGGGCATAAAACTGGGGTCGAAAATTTTTTTCCCGACAATTGAAATTTCTCTACCAGCTTTTAAGAAGTTTTCTATCTACTTACAGCTCTGATAACAATATGAAAGGTGACATTTTTGCATTATATTATATATGACTGTTTTATTTGAGTTCATTAGGTCCAATGGGCTCAACTTACATGCCAGACAACAATAAAAGTCCATGCCGACCTTTACCGGCTGGCCAGCGGAGCCTAAATAATGCTTGTCTTTAAAGTAAATAGTAGGAATATGAATTGCGTTGTTGCTGATTACTATTAGTTTGACTCTATGTCTTTCTCTGGCCAAAACCTCAATGTAGGTAGTATTTGGATGCCAGCCAAACGTTAATATCATGTATATACTGCAATGGTAACATTTATGATGTGATATTAAACGTTTTTAAATGTGTAAATAATGTCACCGCAAAAATTGTTATGTGGCCCTTTTATGAAGGTTCCAAACCTTTTAGGGACTTCCTATAGCAGAACGGCCTTAGTACTGAAGTTTACTTATAGCTAGGGGCATAAAACTGGGGTCAAATTTTTTTCCCGACAATTGAAATTTCTCTACCAGCTTTTAAGAGGTTTTCTATCTACTTACAGCTCTGATAACATTATGAAAAGTGACATTTTTGCATTTTATTATATATGACTGTTTTATTTGAGTTCATTAGGTTCAATTGGCTCAACTTACATGCCAGACAATAGTAAAACTCCATGCCGACCTTTACCGGCTGGCCAGCAGAGCCTAAATGTTGCTTTTCTTAAAAATAAATAGTAGGTATATGAGTTGCTTTGTTGCTGATACCTATTTGTTTGACTCTATGTCTTTCTCTGATACAACCTCAATGTAGGTAGTATTTCGCGACCAGTCACACGTTAACATCATGTATATACTGCAATGGTAACATTTATGATGTGATAATAATCGTTTTTACATGTGTAAATATGTCACCGCAAAAATTGTTAAGTGGCAATTTTATGAAGTTTCCAATTTTTTTAGGGACCTCCTATAGCAGAACGGCCTTAGTACTGAAGTGAACTTATAGCTAGGACATAAAACTGGGGTCGAAAATTTTTTTCCCGACAACTGAAATTTCTCTACAAGCTTTTAAGAGGTTTTCTATCTACTTACAGCTTTGATAACATTATGAAAAGTGACATTTTTGCATTATGTTAAATATGACTGTTTTATTTGAGTTCATTAGGTCCAATTGGCTCAACTTACATGCCAAACAATAACAAAATTCCATGCCGACCTTTGCCGGCTGACCAGCGGAGCCTAAATGTTGCTTTTCTTAAAAATAAATAGTAGGAATATGAATTGCTTTGTTGCTGATTCCTATTAGTTTGACTCTATGTCTTTCTCTGGCCGAAACCTCAATGTAGGTAGTGTTTGGAGGTCAACCACACGTTAACATCATGCATATACTGCAATGGTAACATTTTTGATAGTCTTAGTATGGTTGTCAAGATTTCATAAAATCATATATGAATTAGTATGATTACTAAGATACTTTAGTAAATGCAGGCGTCTTTTGGTCTTTTGTTTTATATCTAGATAATCTTATGGTAGGAAGTGTTGCTGTGCCAGTTTTTTGAGGATAAGTTAAATTTTCTTATGATCTTAGTATGAATGTCAAGAATTCATACAAGTCATATATGACTTTGTATGGTCACTAAGAATCATATATGACTTTGTATGATTGTTAAGAAACAATTATGATGAGCAACACGGGAAGCAATGTTTCGACCGCACTTTTGTCTGATCAGAAAACGTTTCGAGCTCACTTTTGTCTGATCAGAGGGGGTTTCGAGAGCTGAAATAGGTTAAATACTGTCGGTAAATATCTACAGTTGAACTAACGAACAACTTTTTGAGATTTTCCAGTATGTTTTAGTGTGTCCCCCTCCTCTTTCTCTCAACCGGGCCTGGGACCGGCTAAGGCGGCGTTACAAACAACCAACCATAGGAGATTTTGAGTAGAGCTCTAGGTAAAAAACCAAGCTTAAACTCTACTTCCAAACAAAACAAAGCATAATAAATCGCTAAATGACTATAAATGATAAAAAAATAAATGATAAATGAGTATAAAACAATATTTTTAATACCGAAATTTAAAAAAAGGTCTTTTTCATTGGGTCAAGGAGTTGACCAAATCGAACCAAACTGGCTATGGAGTATACCACGGGTACCTAGAGTGTAAAACAAAAAGAATTTTTGCTATAGCTTGTCTAGGAAAAAAGTTAGCTTTTCATACGGAAATTTTCAAATATTTCGAATATTTAATTTCAAAATTAGGTCTATTTCGTTAGATTGACGGGTTGTCCAAATCGATCCAAACTGGGTATGGAGTATACTGGGTATGGAGTATTTTTTATCGATTCCGCTCATTCCGGTCAATTTCCGCTCATTCCGGTCATCTCTTGCATTTTTTGAGCGGAATTTGAGCAGACTCCTCAACTTGGGATTATTTCTACAATACCGACAAAAACCAACGCTTCATACATGCAAAACCGATGAAACCGACAAAAACCGACAAATACCGACGTTTCGTACGCCATTTTTGTCGGTATTTCTTAGCTCCAGTCTTTTCATAAATTGAACGATCCAAAGTCTGGATCATAAACTTTTTCGGTCTTTCTGAGTCTTTTCATAAACGGAACGAGCCAAAGTCTGTATCATATCGCATTTTTGTCTGTACGAGTCTTTTCATAAGCGTTTTTGAACGAGCACATAAACGCACCAAAGTTTTGAACGAGGCAAAGTCTGGATCATAGGCATTTTTGGTCTGCCTGGGTATTTTCATAAGCAAAAATAGTCTGGATGGGTATTTTAATAGATCATTTTGAACGACGACCTCAACCTGGGAATACCTTTATTGCCTCGGTGTTTTCTATAATCCGTGGATAGTTTTCGCTCTGTCGAAAAATTTGGAATAACCTTTTCCTAAAATGCTGATAATATAAATTGCTATGAACGTAAATTTGACCTCTAATTGGCTAGAAATTCTCGCTAATAAATTATACACAATAAACTGTTAAATCGAATAGTTAATTTAGGGATAAGTTCGATCGAAAGATTTCTTCAGCTCATAAGTTGTATTTCGCTAACAGAAGGCTGGTGAGTTCTGATCAAATTCTACTGCAAACAAATTGAGGTTTTTGTGCAGATTTCAAATTTGCTTTCAAATAATCAACTGAGCTGTCTATTATGCTAATCAAAGGTGCACAGCTTAAATGCAACGAATTTTAGCTAACTTTTACTAAACGGATAAACAAAGAGACGAGATTAAAACTGTATCAAGATATTAGTTAGTCGCTTCTTAACAAACACATATTAGATTACAACATTAGTAAGTACATAACTAATTACACCAGGTTATTTTTATTAACCAATGTCAGACAATTTTAAAGTCAGTTTAGCTGACGGACTTTTGCTTATCAATAACGCCATACAGTGAGTTCCAACGATCGATAGACTAATCAAAAATTTTCAAAAAGCTTTTAGCTTTTCATTTTATTTATTTTTCGTTTTGAGCAAACTTTTAAGCGCCGAGTACTGTGTACTGAATGCGAAAAGAGGAAGTGCCATAATTATTATAATAATTTTCTAGACTTATAAGCGCCGCGTTATTAGTTTAATCTAAACTTAATCCACTATGTCGAATATGATCAAGCGATAACTTTTTGTCTGGGATTGATCTATTTAACAAATAAAATTAACTACCTGAAGTATTATTTGCAACAAACTGCAAACGCTAAATGAAATAAGAATGTTAAAATGATTGATCATGGTTTAGATCATAAATCGAAACCAAACTGAACTTGATGGTATATAATTGCCCATAATAATATTTGGCCATAATTAAGCCAGTTTTTAAGATTACCGGAAGTTGAATATGCCATTAATTGTTGGTAGGTTTGAGATGCGTACGAATAAACTAGAGTATAGATGCAATAATTGGTACCTGTTTAACTTGATATTCAATGACGCTTCCTTTCATATATGTAGTTTAAATAAAGGACAAGCTACGTTAAGTATAAAGCTAAATTGCATTTTCATAGTGATTAGTTTAACAATGTTTGGTTCATCATCGGATATTCAAAGATTTCATGACTTAAGTACACATTTTTAATAGGCCAAATGTAAAGTATTTTCAAGGTACCAATTAAGGCAAGGAAAACAATTAAGTAGGTTATCTGCAAACATTTTTTCACTATCCAACATGACGGCTCAGTCATAGCTGTGCGTCGCACACATTGTTCCAACATAGCTCTCAAGGATTTCGTTAAAGAGCAATGACTCAAAACTTGATTATGGTTTAGTTAACAATACCATTAAGAGAGTTTATTCTCTTATCGTTGATTCAGATAGCAGGAAAAGTGAGCGCACCTTCTTCTGCTTAAATTTTGAACTTTTTTTGTTTTCGCTATGGTCTCCATTTCGGGCCAAAAGCACGTGCCATGTCAATGATCGTGAACGTTCTACTTATTCAGGTTGTTGTTGTATTGCCCTGCATTTAACGATGCTGCAGAAGCTTCCTCTTGATGTGGATGTCCCATTTCTGATCTTGTGATTCTGATCTTGTGATTCTTGTGATTCTTTTTGAGATATGGTCTCGTCCACTGTTCGTACCGTTTCCACGTTGTCTTTTTCCAGACTTGCAAATGACTGTCGTTCACTAGAATTGTCCGCGATGAGTTTTGAGGTTGTAGGAAGAAAGTTTTCAAAACTTTCCTGATGATAAAAAATGCTGTGAACGTCTTGTGTTTTCATTGGGCATGAATATAATAGGTTCGAACAAGTTGAATAAGACTTGCTGATAACCTAAATCTGCGTCAATTAGTAATTCAAACTCCTTTAACACAAGTGGTCATCGATGCCCTCTGCAGGAACGTTTCAAGTGATTCGTTGAAATTGGGACTTCACGCTCGAAGTGTCCGCATCACTTTGTCAACTGCCCTCTCTGCTAGCTCATTAGCTCTTAGAAGATAGACAGGTGGTTCAATAATCATAATTCACGCGACTGTTGAAGATCACCACGTACAAATTGTTAAGCACTGTAAAATGATTATGTCGTATGTACTCTGCATCATGCTAAGATTTGACTAAAACAAAAATCGACGCGTTATCACTTATAAAAATAATGCCTTGACCCTTATGATGTTTCTATTCCATGTAAAACCTGCTTCTGAACGCCTGCTCTGACCATGTAGAGACTCTTTTTCCCATGCTGCTCCACTTCATTTGCTCAAATTTACTTTCAATAACGAAATGTTGAACATCCTTGTTAACCCCAGGCCAGCATGCTAACATAAATACTGACAAATCAGTGGCATTTTTTCGCAAAAAGTGTTTCATTAGCTTTGGCAATAACCAACAATCTGAATTTGAGTGGAGTATAGATAACAACCTTTTTGTTGTTGATTCAATTCTGTATGGTCAAGGCGTCTATCTTTTGGTCAAATACTTTTGATTCTCAACATTTTTTAAAACTAGCATTTTTGTTTCGATTCATTAGGTCTTGGAATAGTCTTGGTTGTTCCAAGTTTTGTATTCATTTCTGTTTTCCTCGCCAAATCGCATTGATCAAAGTTTACTTTGGTGGTCGCAAAGAACACTCGACAGAGGTCAGGTTAATCTTTGTCAACATCCCTTATGCGTGGGATTTCAGTTCCCTAACAGTGTATTTCTACTTAATATCAAACCCCATAAAAATTAAAACCCATCTTTTGATACTAGCTGTTGCTGTCTTTGGGAATTCCTCGTCTGTTGCAAACAGATATTCGAGTGGTATGCGATCAGCCTGGACAGCAAAGAAACTGCTTTTTGCCATATGTTTGAGTAATGTTGTTCCGGTTCAGTAATTTTCCTCAAGTATTTTACCTGAAGACATTATGGCAAAAGAAACACCTGAATCGCTTGATCAGATCCCATGGTTGTAGATTCGGCTTATTTATGCAAACTGTGAGGCTGTACGAGTGGGCTAGTGCAAAATTCAACCTTTTATGTACTTAAAGTCTTTTAATGTAGATCAAAGTCTTTATTGCATTATGCTGTTTATCACATCATCAGGATATAGCACTTCAGCTATACAACTGAAAATTATTCTCCCAAAGAAACTCGCTGGGCTGGACCAACACAAAATTTGAACAAAATTTTGAACGTTTCAGCACTTCCTTCATACGACCTGAAAACTAATCTCGGACAGTTCTTCAGATCAATTGCAAGACCAAGCATTCTTTTGTCCAAGCATTCTCTTTTGCTCTTCGGACCATCAAATCCTCTAAAAAGATCACAAGACGCTTGATTCCTTTGAGCGCTGGTTCACTGCATTTCCAGAAGATTGAATATGAGTTTTTCAAACCTTAAGGTCCTCATACATCACCTTGTCATTGACTTGCACTTTCAAATATCAGTTCTGCACTCTTCGTTCTTCGACACACAAGTGGCCATCCATTAGAAATTTCTTCTGATTTCAAAACCGTTGGCGTAGAAGCATCAGTTTTGAAACAATTTTGGCACCAAATCTATTGAAATCATTGATACATCAAGGAAATGAAACGCTTGTTTGACTGGGAACCATTTTGAAAAAAAAAATAGAATCTGGTGAACTCATATTCATATGGATTCAAAAAACAAATCAGAATTGATTTACTTTCACGAAATGTGCTTTTAATGTTTTGCGTGTTCCATAATGCTTAATCATGTTTTGGTTTATTTTAGAGAAGGCTGAATGACTTCAAAGACACATTTTTGAAAGATGATCTGTCAAAACAAAAAGATAGGACAACAATAGAAAAAACTGTTTTTTGTTGTAATTTTCAGATGTGGATTATGAACCTCAGCTTTGGATTATGAAGTCAGGAAACTAAATAGGGCATACTGCAACAATTTTGGAAAATTAAAAATCTTTAAGTTTTTTTCCGTTTTCAAGGAAAACTTCAAAATCTACTGTTTCGCTCAATCAATTGCTTTTTTTCATATACATGTTTGCTTTCAAAACTTTAGAACTACAAGTTAACTCTTGCACAATGTTTTTAAACATTGAAAAGTACAAAAGAAACAAAATTGGAACTTAAAATTTTATATTCTGTATGATTTTTTTGGTGGGTCAACAAATGTTGATTTAAGGATCTAACCGATGAGAAAAATTTCAGCCTCATATACAATTTCTGATTTTGAAAATTTTTCGAGCAATAAAAAAAATTTGCAAAGCTACAATGTGCAACGTGATCTCTTGTTTTTGTTTGTCTCGACAGTCATATCCGTGAACGATACAGAGGGTGCAACTAAAACCTAATTTTTTGTTGTATGAAGTTTCATGGGTTGTTTAAAGCTTGCCAAAAATCTCCGATATGTTTGGACTTTCATTATTTGTTTGTATACTAGGGTTGATGTTTATAATCAATGCACCAAGTTAAGACAAAACTTAAACAACGTTATTATTATTATTATTATGTTAGAAATTTTTTTGATATCTTGGTGCAAAACAAACCGCTCGTTAATCTGATGTGAGTCATAGCCGTAAAAGTTTTTACGAGGGTTTAATTCAGAAAAACCAGTGGGCCGAATATTCAACATTAATTTTTATTTGATAGCTTTGAATTCAGATTGAAGCGACAATTCAATTTTTTGTGCGCCTGTTTATTCATTTTGAGCGCAACTGAAAGTGCAACTATCTCAAATAAATGATTGTTATAAGATTTGGTCGATTATTTTTTATTACAGAAGTAAGATTTAGCGTAGAAATATCAGTTATTCCTTTAGATAGTTTAGATGATTATCAGTTACAGTGGCTCGTTTTGAGACATCTTATAGAAAAAAATACTTAGTTGGAGAAGAAATAAATCTTCAGTTAAAGAACGAACATTAATGTTCGTTCTTTTGAACATCTTACATAGGAGAAACACACTCAGGCTAACAAAGCTTCAAATCGAACGGAAATCAAATATTAGCCATTATCGAACATGAAACAATGAACAGTCAGCATATTTGGTATGATTGCCTGCCAAACTTTTACATCATAGAAATAAACTTCCACTCTAAAACATAGCAAAGCTAATATGTTTGGTTTTTGTGCAGCTGAGTTGGATTTAAGTTTTCTAAAAATTCTCAAGAATTTTTCTTTCAATTTGGGTATTTTTTTGCTCAGCACAAACAGTTCTGTCGAATTAAGTCATGAGGAAATTTTATGTTCGCATTTTTTAAAATGTTCCCAATTTCTCAGTTGAATAACCATTACATAAAGTTACAGCGGAGAATCTGGAACAACCATTTGATGTTATTAGTTTATGCTTTGAGTGCGAATTTTAATATCTAAAGGATAAGAATCAGTTTTTATGTCTCAAAATTGTTTGATTAGTGAGTATCATTAGTTGACTTAGACTGATTTTCTGAAGGGCAAAAGTTCCGTTTTGTCTAGTGTTTCTAAAAACAATAGTGCAAATTCTTTATATCGTTTTCATCACAATTCAAGTAGAAATTAAATTCAACCATTGAGGGCAAAAGGTTAAAAAATCAAAGTTGTGTTATTATTTAGATTAATTTCTCCTGCCAAAACTTAGTTAACAATTTATATTTGTTGTGATTAAGTTGCATTAATAAATAAACGTTAACTTTCAAAGAAATAGGAAACGTATTAAACGTTTCCGCAAATGGCGAAAATATATACGGATCTTTAATCGTGCTATTTAGAAATGATTATTTGTCCTGATGATGATAAAGTGGCGGTGACAAACATCTTTTGTGGAGTCGTCTGTTTGACTTTTCTTGTTTTATGCCCTCTCGAGGGTTTTGGTTGTTGAAAATTGAAGACAAAACAAGTCATTGCTGGTCTATATTGAAACCCTCCTGATTTCATTGGGTGCATGTCGTCTGAATCCTTAATTATTTTTAGTTATACACAATCTGTAAAAATATATTTTTTCAGTTATTGTGTATTATTTTTTCAGTTATTATATAGAGCCTCAAGGCTCTATTCTAGGGCCGGTTCTATTTTCGTTATATCTTAAGCCTGTAAAGGACCTTCTTGGTGGAATGAAGGTAAAACATCATTTCTACGCGGATGACAGTCAATTTATTTTTAATTTCACAGAAGATAAAGAAGAAGTTGAAGGCATAATTACAGCTGTGATTCAAAAATTTGAAGAACTCAAACTGAAAATTAATGTGACAAAAACGGAGATGATATTTTTCAAGACCTTACGAGACAAGAACCCCTATCCGACAAATTTTACTTTTCTCTCTTCAAATATTGAAATCAGCAAATGCGTCAAATTACTGGGTTTTTTCTTGGACGAAAATTTAACGGTTGAAAAGCAAGTGAACAACGTGTGCCGTCAGTGTTATTTGCAGCTAAAAATGTTATATGGAATAAAAAACCTGGTCGATTCTGAGCAAAGAAAATCATTAGCCTGCTGTTTTGTTCTTTCTTGTTTAGATTACTGCAACGCCCTCTACATCGGAATTAGCGGAAAACTGATGAAAAAGCTACAACAGATGCAGAACAGTGCTGCTAGATTTGTTTTTCAAACGAATCTTTTGGTGTCTGCAAGCAAACTACTATTTCAGCTTCATTGGTTACCAGTCGCCCAGCGCATTGAGTACAAGTGTTTATGTATAATGTTTAGTGTTGATAGAAGAACAGCTCTACTTTACCTCCTTGAAATGTTTGAGAAGAATACAGAATCAAGATCTACAGCTCGACAATCACTCTCTCGTCTTCCAAAGTGTACAAATGAGACTACAAGGCGTTCCTTCGCCTATCAGGGAGCCAAGAGATGGAATGCACTACCCGAATATCTCAGAAGGGAAGGGGCATACGAGAATTTTAAGAAGAAATTGAAAACTCTCCTTTTCTGCAAATCCTTCTAATGAACTCCCTTACCAGTTTTGAGGACAGAAAAAACTGGTCAAACAAATCTTCATCATCTTCTTCATCATCATTGTGTAACGCGGACTGAAAAAAATGCATATTCCATGAAAAAGTGCCTACAATTTAAACTTAAACATTCTAATCTCTATTTTTTGTTCCAAACTGAAGCAGCCACTTACTCGTTTTTTGTGCGCTTTTATTAATAATCAATTAATAATCATCAATTTCGAATTCACTGTTTTCAGTTAATTTCATCATATTTCTTGAAAATTTCCTACAATAGATAATTTCCCACAATGAAAATTTCTTACAAAAGACCGTCTTTCGTAGGAAATTTTCAGGGAATTTAGAAAATTTTGCAGGAAAATTGTGGGTGACCTAAAATTTTTCTTCTTAACTATCCGATAGTCAGGATTCCAACTATAATACAAATACTGGAATCCTTCTGTAAATTGAACATATGAGAAACACTGCGCGAAAATTTAGACATCTTCATTTCAAATTTAATTGGCTTTTTGGATTTCAAAAAATCGACAGTTAATCGGTGATCAAAATTAATCAATATAGAGAAATCCACTGATTGCTCAAGGAACTTCCTGGCCAATGTTTGCAAAAAATGAAACATTTAGAATGATAATTTTCATTAAATATTTAATTCTTATATATAAAAGTTCAACATATATAAAAATAGTTCAACATATATAAAATAACCGAACCCTAAATAAAATATCATACAATGTGGGTGAAAAAAGTATGATTTGATTGAGAGAACTCATTGCCGTTGACTTTTTCTGAGAAAAAGATATATGTTGACAAAAGCTGGACCCTATAAGAGGAAGTTAATTAAGCGTAAAATGAAGGTGCAGAAATATTTAAGTGCCCTATTAAAACTAACTATACCAGTTCAGGAAATAAAATCGGTTTTCAAACCGTGGGTATTAGGTGAAAACAATATGGCTGTATAATTACACAAACTTGAGTTAGTTTTTCAAGAACTGATAGATACTTTTCAATGCTACATGAAAATTAATTTAAGAAATTCAGTTTAAAGACCAACCAAAGTAACAAAAAATTATTGCAGTAAATGAAATTCTAATTTCAAGCCTCTTAATTAAATCTCTTTTAATTGAATATTTTTTGGGCAGTTCAACAACAAGATTTCTTTGCTTTTATGACTTTTGAGGTATATGTTTTTTTTTCAACAATTTCACAGATCAAAAAACGGATCAAGGTAAAAGTGTCAAAAAATGTCAAAAGGACCCAACTTTTAATTCTCTGAAGCTTACCTTAAATTAGTAGTGAAACAATGCAAAATCTCTTCAATACATGAAGGTTTTAATTTGACTGTTTTGTGATAATTCAAAATCTCGAAATCTTGATCGACGGGACTAAATTTTAGCAACCAACTTTGCTAAATTTCTACTCTAATAATAATGAGGCTATCAAATTTGAGTATTTGCTTTCGTTCTGATAAGTATTTCTTAAAAAAATTAGTTAAAAATTAGTAACCTATTGAGCGGAAAAGTGAGTTTAAATGTTTTTTTTTTCAAAATCATTCATCACAGAATCACAGAGTGCTAAAAAGGCCCATTTGTGTTTCAGTTTCTTAAAAACTCGCTTCGAATTGATTGTTCGTTTCATTTGGGCAATAAATGAACCATTGTTTAACATTCGGGATCTTTTGTGAACAAGTTTAACACTATTTATTTCTAACCAAAATCAGTGCTATTCAAACAAGTTCCGCTTGTTTGTTGTTTTTTTAATATCTTTTTCCTCAAATTTTTCTATTTTCAACCGAATGTCACCAGCAAATCCAGTACTAGAAACGTTTTTTAAGGTTAATTTTTGTTGAAATTGTCTCAATGAATTTGAAAACAGTTTTTTTTAGAAAATTAATTTTTTAAATTGGCATTATTTCATTTTATTCCTGTTTGTGGCCTTTTTAATGACAATTCATACAGTTCACCTGACTAAACAATATGATACATTTCAGGGGATTCATATGTCAATCTGAGACTGTGTTTGCGTCGTGAGTTTTATTAATCAAAATATTCAAATCAATTTATCTGTGTTTGCAGTAACAGATATTGCTGTTTTTTCTGCTTAATCTTACAAAATAGAAATGTCACTAATTTTCATGTATTCTTAAAAAAACATACGGAATTTTCCTAATCACTTCAATAAATATCCAGCGGCTTCGATTACAATGTAGTTTTTTCTTAAAAGTTAAGTGATTTTTTGAGTTTGCTCGTCTTTGTTGTTACTTACGTGCTCTGGTTTTCTTTTAATGACAGATCAGCATTTTATTTTCTGGTTAGTTGAAAATAATTTTTTCTGATTTTTGCAGTTTGTAGATATTAGCTCTACTGAGGTGAAGCTCATTTCTTGAAATTTTAATTATATTGTTTGTTTATGCCTTCATATGCTGTAATTTTTGATGAGATAGCATGTATATAAATTGAAAAAAAAATTAAAAGTGTTCTTTTTTGAGCAGAAATTTTCTTCAGAGTTTTAGAATTTTAGTAGATTGTTTTGATGGCTTTGAAGCCAATCATTTTAATTGATATCAGTAAAATTTTATGTTTGCTAATTTGATGTCTGCATTTTCTGTTTGCCTCTAGTTGTTTTCTTAGTTTGCTATATGTTTCCCAAATAAATATATATTGAACATTTCTTCATGTTGTGGTTGTTGGATTGAATAAATAAATATGATGCGAAAAACAAGATATTTCAGCTTGTTCGTTTAATTTACGGCGTGTCATGTTAAATGTTTTTTTCGACAATATTTTTGACATTTCAAAATTTTAGTCTTTTTTTTGTTTGCTAGTCTTTTTGATTTTATGTTCGCAGAGAAAAGCTGAGAACTTTCTAAAAAGTTATAATGAATTCGGGCCCCCATTAACGTAACCTGCGTGCGTGACTTCTCACTCTCTGTATACCGTTCTCTAGTTCCTGTTGTTGAATAGATGTTGGTCTTGCCTGACTCTCTGTTTCATTTCGATTCCCGTATAAAGCCAGTCATATGGTACGTTAGTATCATCGGCCAGAAAGAAGTTTTCTACAAATTTAATTGAAACAAATAAGATCTTTGTTGCTGCGAATTGTATTGGTAATTTTGCAGTGTGAATACTACCATCTTTGTCACTCAACAAGTGATACTCACTTGACTTTTATGAATTGTTTAATTATTTTGTTTTGACAGTTCCAAATTGAGCTACGACGGAGATATTATTTTTAAGTCGTGTCATTGAGGAGAAATAGTGATTTATTGGTTGAGTGAACTTTCTGAGAGATATTTTTATTTTCATTGTTTGTTGTTGTTTGTTTTTGCCATTTTCGAGGCACAAATTTCCAAAACTGGTTGTCTTCAAAATTTTTGACAAAATTTTTGTTTCACAAGTATAATTTTTCAGAAAATGGGTATCTTTGTAAAAATGTTGGAGAAAAAGAATAGCATTGCATCTGATTTTCATTCACAAGCATACTTAAAAAATTAATGATTGTGTAAAACAATTTACAGAGTGTGCTACTAACTATTAAAAATTTGATTGATTGATTGATTGATATAAATTCTAAATTAAAAAAAAAATTTTGTAATGAAATTGAAATAATCTTGCAAGGTCATAGAACTGCAAAACTGTGGAGTACCATGATGATTTTCGAAGGTTAAGGACACTAACTGAGTGCAGCTTCTCACTAAACAACATTGGTTTTCTGATTTAAAAATGTATATTTTGGTTTGAAGTTCAATCTCTATGTTAAATTGCTTTGACACATCTGTGCTAAAAGTGAAAATTAGCATTAAATTATTTAGAAAAAATCGAACGTCCAGCGTTAGTTCATATTTAACACCAGAATTTGTGAGATTATAGCCATATTTTGAAAATTTTTCGAGTTGCGATTTACATTGCTTTATAGTTAAAACGGAACAAAAATTTTTACAACACAATTACTCTGACTTTCAAATGTAAGAAATGATGTCAGGACAAAATATCCAATGTCAACCACCCAATGTGATAAAAACCCAATGTTACCCATTTAGCGGCCAATGTCCAAAAGATCGCTTTGCAACTGATTTTCATTCACAAATATACGTGAATAAAATTAATACAAATCACAGATTTTGCGGCAAATTACAGAAACTTTGATTAACATAGGTATTAAATTTCAAAAAATTTTTTCGTTTTTTTATTATTACAGTTTTTGGAAATAAATCTATTTTCAGTATTTAATTAGCATGAAATTTTATTGTCCAAATTTTATTAGCAATTAGTTGCCAATATCTGCCGACATTTAATCCTAATAATGAGACTACCAAAAAAATTTATCACTCAAGTAGTGGATAAAACAAGGATTCCAACCACCAATAAAATTTGTCCCTTTCTCCTAACGCTAATCGCGCATGTCGAACCGGGCCAAATTTTACTGTTTGTTGGAATCCTTGTTTTATCCACTACTATATATTAGCTCTAAATTCAATAAAAAAAATCAATTAAAAATCAAAAATAAAAAAAAAATAAAAAAATCAAAGCAAAATTTAACTTTCACTCTTTAAGAGCAATTCACTCTTATTCGGAGTGATCCCCCAGTAGAAAGATCGCTCTTTTTCTCTCTTAAAGAGTGATTCCCTCTTTTTTGATATTTTTTTAAATTTTTTTATACTTTTTATTTCAAATTATCTATAATCTTCAATAAATTTATATTTTCTTTTACTTTTTCTATATTTATTCCATTATTAATAAGAAATGATACAAAATTATAGTATTTACATGAACAACTATCAGTGAAACTGCTTCGCAGATCCTCTGTTTGGACAATAACTAAAGGACTTACAGTTCTAGGATTTTGTCTTTTATCTAATAAGCTTCTACTAAATCCTCTAGTTAATTCTACATCTGGATGTTGTTTCTTTACATGAGCCCGTATCCCATCATATCTCACAACAGAAGTACAATATGGACAACTAACTTTAGCTGAAGTATAACTTCTACATGTATACTTACTCTCATCAAAATCAGTTAGTGGTTTTACATAATTACATTTATTACAACTTCTAATTAAGACTTCTGGGCTAAGGTTAGGGTTAAGGATAGGGTTAAGGTTAGGGTTAAGGTTAGGGTTAATGTTAGGGTTAAGGTTAGGGTAAGGTTAGTGTTAAGGTTAGGATCTGAGTTAGAGTTAGAGTCATAGATAGAACCAGAACTAGAACCAGAACCAGAACTAGAACTAGAGCTAGAACTAGAACTAGAACCAGAACTGGAGCTAGAGCTAGAACTAGAACTAGAACTAGATTCATTTTTTAAAGAACAACCCCATGGAGAAAAATTATTAGCACAAATACCACTTAGTATTATATTACCACACATACATTTATCATTTTTACCTTTATGACATGATTCATAATGATATTTTAAAACAGCAATGTTTCCAAAATTATAGTTACACTCTAAACATTTTAAAAGCATTTATAATAGGGTAAACTATAATATTTACCTAATCATAGGACTTTGTCCATCAGTGGAACTGCTTCGCGGATAATATTTAACCATGATTTCAATTAGATCTTTAGTATTATCTTAAGATGTGATACACTCTGCTAAATATTTATTTCCTAACGTATTGAGTGTATTAGTTTTACATCTCTTATCCAAAATCAATTCAAGCTCTAATTCTTTTTTATCTCTAACAAAATTTATAATCTCTTCTCTAAATTCTTCATTATTTCCATATAGTCTGGTTAAAAACTTTCCTCCCTTTCTATTCAAAGTTCCCATCTCTTCATTGACGAAGTCACAGCTACACTGATTTATATATTCTTCTTGCATTGCTTTTCGTAGATCAGTGAACGAACTTTGTTCGTGGTTCTCCAACGAGCTTTGTTCGTGGTTCTCCAAGCTACTTCGTAGATCATTATCCAACTCTTCTCCATATCCAACGTTAACTAATGTATTTACTCTACTCAACAATGTGCTTGCTCCCATTGCTACACTCCCAGCATTTCTTGATATTATATCAGGATAAATATAACTAAATATAAATAAACCTGAGCTTATAATTCCTCCAATAGTTGATAAACTTTTTATACCCTTTCCCATAATCATTTCTTTAGTTAAAACATCATTCTGTATTTTAATATTATTTAATTTAAGAAGTTTATTAAAATAGAATATATAGTTATCGTGATTAATAACATTTCTATCTGTTGCATTTATCATGAGTGGTTTCATATATGCTATAAGTTTATTTATATCTTCTCTTTCTAATTCATCTTTTAAACTAAGAGCTTTTAAATCACGGAAACCAACTCTTGAATCATATATCATTGTTCTATTACTATTATTAATAATAAAAGTATTCTCCTTCTTATTATATTTAAATATACCATAACGAAGATCATCTGACATTCCATTTGTACAATTATAGTGGTTACTATTTAACTCACTAATTATTTTACTAAAGTCATGTTCACATTTATATATCTCATTAAAGTTTTTAAATAGATCAGGTCCATTATAAGTTGTTAAAAAAATAGTATCACAACTCATTCTTGCTGTATTATTTATTTGAGCTGGTTTATGACACATTACAATCATTTGAATATTATAAAGTCTACCTTCAGTAAAATAATAAGCTATATCCTTATTTAACCTATCACCCATATCATCAAATACTATTACACAATTTTGAAATTTATGCATATTATTTTTTGTAATCATATTTATATCACATTTATTAAACCCAGTATAAAACTTATTAGACTCAGGATCTATCCAATCTCTATCATCTTTACACACTATAACTATATTTTTAGTTTGGTATTGGTTTTGGTCCTGGTTTTGGTTTTCGTCTTGGTCTTGAACTTAGTATAATTTTAAGTATTGTCTAATAAAATATGTTTTCCCTGTGCCAGTTCCACCATAAACAATAGTATGTAAAGCTGACTTTTCATATTCAAATCTAACTAGATTCCAATTCATAAATCCACCAAAGCTTTCTTCTATTTTTGTGTATTCACTCGGTTTTGAATCATATATTATAAAACAAAATATAATTATAATAATAAGAAAAAAAACTATACCACCTTTATCCATTTTTATATATAAAATTTATTATATAAAAATGCTTATCCTAACTTTTGAGGAATTCAATAATAAATTTAATATTGATAATAATAATATGAGTGATATCAGAATAAAAGATATAGGCAAAGATATAAGTCTAACGCCAATTGAAATAGCAATGAGAGATGAGACTCCAGATAGTATCCGTGAAACGGCTTCACCGATCTGCAAAGCAGGTTGCCTGATCGGGGAACCTAACTTCAACATTATTGTCAATCTACAG
This sequence comes from Convolutriloba macropyga, assembly GCF_964194025.1. Lineage (NCBI taxonomy): Eukaryota > Metazoa > Xenacoelomorpha > Acoela > Convolutidae > Convolutriloba > Convolutriloba macropyga. Next base: position 8,935,218 of record NC_134471.1, on the reverse strand, counting down.
CCAACTGAAGGTACACATTGGGTTTTAGTGATAAGAAGAGAAGATGGTCCTGTGTATTACTTTGATAGTTTAGGTGTAGAAAACCCACCATTTTTTTTAGAAGAGTATGTTGATCTAGGCTCTAATGAAAGAGTACAACAATATGATGAATCTTATTGTGGGGCTTACTGTTCATACATGATCTATCTTATTGATAGAGGATTTAGAATTAAAAGTGCTTTGAATATTCTAGTTAATCAATGTAAATATCCAGGAATATATAAGTGTTTTTGTTTAGGTTGTAATGTTAATGTTAATGATAATGATAATGATAATGTTAATGATAATGATAATGTTAATGATAATGATAATGATAATGATAATGATAATGACATTGATAATGATAATGATCTATGAAGTAGCTTTGCTAATAATGTTAATGATAATGATATTGATAATGACATTGATAATGATCTACGAAGTAGCTTTGCTAATAATGTTAATGATAATGTTAATTATAATGATAATGTTAATGATAATGTTAATCAGGGAACCTGCTTCGCAGATGATAATTTTATATATCAGGGAACCTGCTTGGCTAGCCACGAGCAAAGCTCGTCGGCAGATCTATTTGGTGAAAAACATGGTGAAACATCGGTGGAACCGGTTCCCGGACGGACGAATTCCCATCAAAAGGGTAAACATAATAACAATAGTCCTACTAACAATATCCGTGTCCGTGAAGCGGTTCAACAGATTTGTTTTGCAAATTCACCAATCTCTGTAAATATAAATGAAGATCTACAATCTTGGCTAAATAATGATGATATAATTACTGAAGCCACATTCCCAGATAACTTTAGATGTATAATATCTGGTCCTAGTGAATGCGGTGAGACATTCTTATTAAAAAACTAATTCTAGCTAGTATATATTTTGATAAGCTATACATCATTGGACCGACTGGTGATCAATACAATGGATTAGAAAGAATAAACCCAAGAGCAATTATAGAATGTATTAAAGATATAAAAGATTTACCATCTCCTGATAAACTACCCAAAGACTTAAAGAAACTAATGATATTCGATGATGTTAGAGTCAAAGAACCAGTTATCAATGAATACTTTTGCAGAGGTAGACATAATAATTGCAATATGATATATCTTAATCAAAACCTGTTCTCTCTGGATAGGCAGAGTGTTAGAGAGAACTGTAATCTATTTATTTTATTTGAACAGAGAGGTAAAGTCCTAGCATCGATATATCAAGATTTCTTTAATAATGTTGAAATTAGTTATAATGATTTTGCTAATATATGTAATAAGGTATGGAAAGAGCCTTATAATTACATTGTCATTGATATAAACTAAAAACAAAAATATTAATGGTAAACTGAGAATTAATTGGGATCGGAGAGTTTTGTAGTTAAATTATTTTTATGTGCATGGCTTTTATTATAGATAGAGATTGAACTATAACCATATCATTAACTATAAATACTTTCTACATCAAATGTAAAGTAAAACTAAATACATCACCATTAAAGTCTATAGGTCTTCCATGCTCATCTTTAATATGAAACTCTATATATTCTATTCTATCTTTGGTTACATTTTGATACAAGATATTAGTTGGTATAATATTTATCAAGTAACCTGGTGGTTCTGTTAGATTAAAAGTATATAATATATCTGTATCTTTACCATTATCTTTAGCTCCAGATATAATATTGCAATGAATGTTAATATTATTGAAACCCATAATATCAATAATTTTCTGAGATTTACATTTACCTTTTTTATAAACCATTTTTCTAAATCCTAGTTGTGAGGCTATTGAGTTCTCTATATCAAAGCTTAGTGCTCCTGGTTTTATTTCCATTAAACATTTCATCGTACTCTTATCTGGTTCTATTATAACATTACCATCAGTTTCTTCTTTTATTAATTCTGCTATGTCAGTTAACTCATATGCTCCCGGTGTAATAGTTGAATATAGCAACGGGACTCATTTATAATTATAATTAAGGATAGATGTAATGTTTGGGCTTGAGGTAGAGATAGGGTAAGGGTTATGGGTAAAGTTAGGGTCAGAACTAAGAGCCTGAGGTAAAGCTTCATCGTCTCCTATAATAGTACTAGCATATAAGAATTGATTATTCCCTCTATTCACATTAAACACTGAATTATTAACAGATAATCTAATTAAACCTAATTTTTTTGTATTAAGTATAGGTTCACTAAAATTAAACTTTTCTGTTGGCTTTATCATTCTAAAGTTAATTGTCTGTTCTTCTTTAGTTTTAGTTAAAGCATCATGTATCTTTTGCAGTTCCCCTAAGATTAAATTTTCTGTCATTTTTTATCTAATAAAAGTGGATTTTAATTTGGATACAACTTATAGTTATAATAATGATATACACAAAAGTAAGATTATAAAACATAAACCTAATAATCTAGCAACAATGAATACAATCAATACTAACATTAATATCATTCTCAATAGAGAAGAGAATCATTTAAATTTACATGATTCCTATCTAGAGATAGAGTTTGTTGTATCAGATGATGCTGGTGGTGTATTTGCTAATGATGCTAATATCAGATTAGTTAATTATGGTATGATGGCATTGTTTAGTTCAATTAAGCTTGAAACTAGTGGTGGTAGGACTATTGAATATATAGATCACTGTCATCCTAATCTATTGATGTATAAGTTATTAACTGGTACTGATGATGAATATGAGAGTGATTTTGTTAAAAAATCAAGGCAATAGAGATAGTCAACTTAAAGGTGACCATATTGCTGCAAAACGGGGTCATATGTATATAACGATTAAGATGAGTGATTATTTGGTTTCGTAAATGATTTAGAAAAGATTATATATGGTTTAGGATTTAAACTAATATTAAAAAGAAATAATAATGATAGAGCTCTATATAGAGTTAATGCTAATCCTGGTGAAGTTGCTAATGATGGTAATATAGAAATTAGAGATATATCATGGTGTGTACCTAGTATTGATCCTAGTAATGATAATAGAATTATTGTGCAAAAGTGTTTAAATAAAAAGAATAATGTAGACATTTGTTATTATGAAAGAAAAACATTTTATAAGAATGTGCCCAATGCTACTAACTTCTTGTTTGATCTTGGTATGGAAAGTGGTATGGAAAGACCACAATATATAATAGTTGGTTTTGAAAATAATAATGTTAATGAACAAACTCATGATGCAAGTACTTTTGATGTAATGAATGTTAATGAATGTTATTGTAAGATTGGTAGTGAGTTTTGTCCCGAGGATAGAATGAATATTAAATATGGTACCAATAATTATAATGAAGCTTTTAAAGAGATTGTTAGCCTTAATAAAGATTATAATGGGCTACCACATAATATAAAACCATATATAAATCATAGAACATTCAAAAGTAGTTATAGAATATATGTATTCGATACTAGATATCAAAGGGATCATATAGGACCACAACCAATACAACTTAATTTTAAATTTAGTGCTGCAGTTGCAGATGTTATATGTCACGCATTAGTTTTAACTAGAAAGGTTATTAGTGCTAATAGTGATGGTAATAAGATGGTTGATATAGTATCATAGACATAGTATTAGTTATAATTAAGTCATAGTTATAATTAAGTCATAGTTATATTTATATCTATAGTCCTTGTCATTATTTCTTACTAGTCTTAACAAAACCCTTAGCATAAATAATATCTAATTTCTTTTTATTCTCTAGAGATAGACCCTTAGCTTCAAGCTTAATCTTAGCCTTTGGACTAACCTTGGGCTTGGGCTTAGGCTTCGAGCTTCGCTCGCAGGTGGAACCAGTAGGCTTAATAACAACAAAGGGATTATACTGTTTAACTTCCATTATTTTTTATATATAGAAATGAGTCTTTTAAATAAGTTCAAAACTAATTCTTATTGTGTTGGAGGTAGACATTATAGTGGCACTAAACATATAAGTGGAGCTATCACTTCAAAAGGTACTAAAATGTTAAGAGGATCCTGCACTAAATGTAGAATGAATAAATCAATGACAGTATCTGATGCAACAATAGAAGCAGAGGGATTGAAAGATTTCTTTAAAAGTGTTGGTATGGCTACGGTTAACTTTGGAAAGAAAGTTGCTAATAATTCTGTAAGAGCATTAGAAATAGCAAGTAAAATAGGAAGTGCAGCTGCAAGTAGAAACCCTAAAGCAACTCTAGCGGCTACACCCAATTTAATTAAATTTGCAACTACTGGTGATGGTATAAAGGTAGTACAAAAAGGAAGAGGGTTATACTTAGATACTAAGAAGAGATAATTATTTGATTATGACTATGATTATATTATGTTTATGATAATGTTTATGATTATGATTATATTATATTTATGATTATGATTATGATTATGATTATATTTATATTATGTTTATGATTATCGATAAATTTTAGTACTAATATTATTATTACTAAATACATTATTATAACTAAACACTAACAACTTTAGTTTAAAAAAAACACTCAGCTTGTTTTTCTTGTTCTTCTTATAATCCTCATATACCTTAACTAATTCATTATACTCATCATTATCTATTTTATTATCATTCATTGATTTAGTATATAGTCTATTAAACTTGTCGCTAAACTGTTTACTTAAAATATACATTTGTGAATACTTTATAGTTTTATTTCTAATTTTAGTATTAATTGTTTTTGATAATGAACCACAAACAGTTGCTGTAGCAAAAGCTGTTGTTATAAAATAAGGTAATCCTATACCTGATAAGGTAATCCTATGCAACTGATGTTGATGTCGCAGTTGTTGCTATAGATGATAATACCATTTCTGTTATCTCAGCTACGTTAATATAATTCTTATATCTACTTAACTTCTTATTATAGTTATTAGTTTCAGTTTCATAATATTTTCTAATATGCTTTATAATGTTAATATTGTTGTTAAATTTATTATTAGCTCGAATCTTTTCGTTTATGTATTGTTCATTAACGGTTGACAAGTTGGGATATAGTAATCTCTCACTCGGTGCTGTTGGGTTGGTCATAGTTTCAGTTATTTTAATTAGTAAAAATTCTTTCTATTTCTTTCGTTATATCTTCTTGTTTAAAACCATAACGCATCTCAAGTCTTGCTTGCTCTTTATTATCAACTAACGTACTTCGTAAAAGTATAGCAATTATATATTGTACTATTGTCCTTTTATTCTATAAAAGGGCTTCATCTAAAAGAATTAGTCTTTTTATTAACTTCTTTATATTCTTTTAGCCCAGTAGTAAACATTTCGTCTAGTTGTATGTTTGTGATATTATGATTAAACCTATTATTATCAAATTCTTGTTTTAATTGATTATATTAAGAGGAAGTATCTGCAGCAACTTTATTACTAAACTTAAGATTATTTCTGACTTCATTTGTTGATTCAATAAACTCATTAATTAGTTCATCATTAACTTGTGTTTCAGTTAGTTGTAATGTTTTAGTTGTGACTTTATCAAATTCACCTTTTCTTAGTTCAGTTATGTTTCTACGTAAAATGTCTATTTTATTAGAAGAGGATAATAAGTTATTGTCTTAATACTCTTTAAAAACAACATTTTTTTCATCTATCGGAGGATGTACATTTGTAATTTTATAGGTATCTTTCATATCAATATTATCATTATCTTCTAGGAATAACCCACGAGCCTTACTTAGTGTTAAGTTGTTTGTTGATGTTGATTTATGTTTAGCTTGATTGAATCTATTTCTTGTCATCTTTGTATTTAATTACATATAATTAGAATAATAATTAGTCTTGTAATTAGAATTATTATTAGTCTTACAATTAGACTTAGACTTAGAATTATAATTAGACTTAGGACCGCAGGTCAATCTGTGAAGCAGGTTCCCTGATCTACTTCGTAGCTGACCGGAGGTCTATATTTAATGATTCCAAAACCTTATTATTAGATTCAAAAATCAAACTCGGATTTTAATAATTCCTGTTTGTAATATTTACCTTCTATTATCTCACCATTAATATCTTCTATTTTATATGTTGGTAGTTGTTTTTTTAGAACTTCATTAACTTTAAACAATTCCCTATTCCAATTAGAAATGTATCCCTTAGAGAAGATATTACGTTTATCTGCATTTCTAACATAATCACCAACTTTAAGTTTAGGTTGGGCGTAGCCAGGTTTACCCTTAATATTCTTAAAACTAAAAGTGTATTTAATTTTATCAGGATTATTAGAAGTGTCAACTGGTGTCATATTAATTGTTGAGTGAATGTTATTGTTATATGTTACAACAGCATCATTTAATATATTTACCCAATTACCATCGCCATTGATGAACATAGGTTTATTTATTATATGTAATAATGTTCTGTTAAATCTCTCTATGAATACAGCCTTTAAATCACTATAAGTAGAATATAGTTTTGTTTCATATTCTTTAAGTAAATATTTAAATGTTTTATTGTAAAACTCACTACCTCTATCTACCCATAACTTTTCTGGTTTTCTACTTTCAGAGCAACCCTGTGGACTTTCACCTATACTATTTTGAAACCATTAGTTATAGATAAACCAGATTTATTCTTTAATGGAACAGACCATGCATATTTTGTGAATATATCTATAACAGTTAATATAAACTTTTAATTTTTATTGTATTTACTTAGAGATGATTTGTCTATCAAATCAACTGACCATGTTTCATCTTTATATAATGGTATTATTCTTTGTCTTCTAAACTTTGTTATTTGAGGACTGAATTCTTCTTTAGCTAATAAGTGTTGTTGTTGTCATTGTTGTTTTTCCATCATTATTTATTTACCATAATTAAAAACAAAATTATCTAGTTGCTCTTGATTAATAATATTCATATATAATAGTTGCTTAGATATATCTAGCATTTCATCATATAATCCATCATGACCAGCTTTTGTTTCTAGTTTAATAATTCTAGTCTTTCTATTAAACTATTTGGGTCTGGGTTGCTATTTAATCCCCTACCATATACATCATCTTTTATCCCTATTATACGTTTTTTTGTTCTATATCTAGCTTTTTTTCTATCCCCTTTTCCTAAATCATATCTATTATCCTTTAAAAACCTTTTAATTTTGTTTTCATCATCCTCGATTTCGCCATGTTTTATATCAGGGTTAGTATGAAAGTTTATAAACTCATCTGACAATTCGTATATATTATCCTTAACTATAAACGCATTTTCTTGGTAAATTTGTTTAACACCATTCATTTCAAATTCAACAATATCTAAATTTGTGAACTCTAACTTTAATTGGGGATTAGATTGAACTGATATTAAATTAATAATTTGAGCCGTGTCTTTATCTACAAACATTCCTGGTTTATCTCGAGTTTTCTCTAAAGCTTTGTCGTATGACTTCACCAATGCTTCACCATTGGACTTCATTAATGCTTAATTAAACCGGGAGCCAGCTTGCTGGATCATCTTAGTTTGTTTATCTAACTCTTGATTTTGCCAATCTATTGCTCTCAATGTTTGTTCACTTAATGCCAGATTTTGTTCATTGTTTGCATTTAGTGTTTTAGTTAAAGGATCAAATAACTCTTCTATTTCACCTTAATATTCCTGTTGTTTTAATTTATCTTCTAATCTATTTCTTCTGTTTTGTTTTTCTAGATAGTTTAATTCTATAAGTTCATCTAGCTTAGTCATTTTATATGTATTGAAAAATTATAACAAGAGTAAAAAATGGATAATGAAAATTCTATTGATGAAAACTACTCTGAGTTAAAAAAAAAATTTAGCCTGTGGAAAACAATATCGGACTATGAAAGAGTTTATAAACCATGCTAAGGATCCCTGGCATGATGAATTATTAATTTCAAGTTATTCTAATTATATAGACCAAATGGAAACTAGTAAAATAATAAAATTTATAGAATATAACAAAAACAAATTAACTATAGGAAATAGTGATTTGGAAATAACCTTCGGAGGGATAATGATCTATAATGTACTAACTACTAAACCAGGAGATGCAATTGATCATTTTATAAAAAGAAGTATAGAATATTATTAACCAGTTTATATTAAGATTATAAATCAGGGAGAACCTGCTTCACAGATAGTGAAACTGCTTTGCAGATCATTATATAATCTAATAGCGGCTTCAATTAACTTTCTATCATCATTAATGGTTAGTTCTAGAATATTATTAACCAGTTGTTCTTTGTTTGATTTTAATGATGCTTGGCTTGTCATGGATGAAGTCCGTTCACAGATTTTATTTACTAAATCTCTTTTGAATAGATATAGATTCTCATCATGAGGATAACTTTTTATATTGTTTACGTAAAACCTTTTATCATCAAATATATTTAAACTAATCTTACTCGTTCTTGTTGTTGTCATGTTATCGCCAACTTTTTGTATTCTGCATTCATCTATAGTTCTCTGTGTATTATTCATTAATGCATCATAATAATCTATGTGCCTAGCATTATTATGCTTCTTTATTCCTTTTTCTTTAGTGTTTTTAGGATAATTTTTGAAGCTATATGTTTTGGGGGACAATGCTATAAATTCCTCAATAATCCTACCACCCAGCTCGTGCTTAAACTTGCCGGGGACTTTATTTTTAGTTTTTATAGGTATGTCTAGATTACTTAAGTCCATATGCTCATCACTAACTTTACCTTCACTATAACTTAATACGAAACTGTCCGTATCCATATAGTGAAGTGTTAGATCTTTGAGGGATGGCTGTAGAATATTATAGAATACATCAAACATATGTAATTTGCTAAGTTCGAGTACTGTTACTCCTACATATACAGGTGAGCTATATTCTATTTTTTTCTTTATATATTCTGTTTGGCTATAATCTCTATATCTAGTTATATTCTTAAATGTTGGTTTACATACACTTTTCATTATCTTTCCTTCATCATGCGGAAACTTACTTTGAAAGAAGTGTAGAGGATTCATGCACATTCTTCCATATAATGAGTTATTCATTATTTTCCTTACATCCTTTTCTGCTTCAGTTTTAGCTGTTGCTCTTTTATTTGTATTGTTTTGTATATAATCTCTACATATATAATCTTGTTTAAATTTAATTACTCTATGTATTTTTGTTACTTTTACTCCCATCTTAACATAGAACTTTAACATCCTATAATGAACCATATATTCTGTTTTGTTGTTTTGGGCTAAGATTAATTTTTCTGATCTTGCCTTGCCTCCATCTCTTCCTCTGTAACCTAATTCATTATCATTTATCTTTCTCTTATTAGACATTAGTGCCAACATCTCTCTTTACATTCATTAGTATAATCAATATCACAAACTATATAGTAACCATGATCACTATCATCTGGAGTATTTAATATAGTATCAAGTGTAGTAGTAGTAGTAGTAAACTGGAAGTCCTTATAAGGTAGCTTTTGCATCATTGCATAGCCGTATAGGTTGTTTGCATCAATGTACCATATGGTCTTACCATCACTGTTATCTATATATCTATCACCCATTATTCCACATATACCACCTCTCTTTGCTCCAACAAAATCATCTAGCATTTGTTTATCTTGCAATGTATCTAATGTAACACCACTTGACATTAACCAACAATCCCAACAATCAAAACTATAACCTGGGAGACTTACATAATGTAGTGGGTTGAGCTTGAATTCTTTCATACTTAGTTTAACATATTCATTCATGCAGTAGTCTAATATTTCCAGATCATTTTGAAAATACTCTATAGTTAGATCTTTACCAGTTTTATGACTGTTGTCTTTATTAAAGTTATCTACTTCTTCTTGTGTTGGTAATTTATTATGTAGAGAGGATTTGAAGTCTTCTATTTTTAGATTACCTATAACTTCATCATACGACTTTGTCGTGGTTCACCAGGTAGCTTTGCTACTATACGACTCTAAACCAAAGTATTCATATGGATATAATGTTTTAGTTTTACACCCGTATATGTTTGCCATTTGATCTAGAGGCATAGCTAGGAAGTTATAACTATCTAAGAATTTAAGACAACTAATGCTAAACATCTTAGACTTACCAGCAGCTAGTGGTATGTTATCTACTTTTCTTTTATCATTATTCTGTTTGAAGAGTTCACTGTATAGTAGGTTGAAGTCATAGCCAGAGCCATTATGGAATATTACTGGAATGAAGTTTTGTTGTTTTTATCTTAGATTACATATTTTACACGCAGGTCCTCTATATTTACCAGTTTCATGACAATGGTCTCTTACTTTATTAATACATGTTTTGCTGCAGATATGACAGGTGTTATTGGTTTCATGATATAATTTATCTTCTTCCGTGAATATCATTTGTTTGTTGAGCTTGAACTAATCTCAGTTTCTATTTCTAATAGATCTCTAGCAAAACTTTTGATGCAGCCTAGACCGAAGTAGTGCTTGAAGTTACCTTGCCAGGTGTAACCCACAGCTATTGGAATATGTACAGCTATTACATATTTACAATCATTAGTTGAGACTTCAACAATGCAACATTCTATATCAGCAGTTATAATATTTTTTATATTCTGATGTTTGTGTTCATTTATAAAAGTAATATATTTTTTCTTAGGACAAACAATCTCTGGTTTGAATGAGTTGTTGCATTCGTGTTTATCATATTTAATTTGTTTAACCAATAGGTACACCTATCACAATAATAATATTTAATGTTGTTTTTATTTGGTCGTTCTAACAGGGTTTCTATATTTTTTATTAGGGCACAGTGTTCTATGTGACCATTACTCCAAACTAGTATTCTTACATCTTTTCTATCTTTTTTAAAATCATCCATTTGTTTAAACAATTCTACTGTGCTCCCCCCCCGCAAGGTGTGTATACCCAAATATTAATATTATACAATTTCTGTATTCTTATTATATAAGCAAAATCATCTTCATGTTGTTGTCTTGGTTCAATTAGTTTATCTACATATTTACTTTCTCGAGTTGCATGGTGTGGGGCGGGATGTAGCCAAGCAGTTATAGTTAGTTGTAAGCAATTGTATTTATAACTACGTATATTTAACATCGATTTAGAGTTTTTGAGATCAGGAGGTAAATCTATATAAATACCAATAGATGCCTTAGTTGGTTCAATGTTTAACTGAATACTTCTGATTCCAAGAAACTCAAAATCATAACCATAACCTTCATATATTTCCTTTTTGAAATCTAGCCACCGATTGAAGTCACCATATTCATATATTGCATTATTATTAATATAATCAGTATTGAAGAATATTTTAGTAGTTTTAACTTCTTCTTTGGTTCTCTTCTTATAATCACATTCAGCCGTGATCTTATATTTAAAACTCTTAACTTTACGAAATTGGTAACAGTTTTTAATTTCTTCTAAAGAGCAATTAGTTGCTTCATCTATATCTTCAATGTAATTCCCACCTTTATCTGTAATATAAAACTCTCTCATGTTCTGACTGGAGTTTATATCGAAGTCTTCTGTGTTTTCTAGATGCTTACGATTATGACTATATGAGTGAGTAGTTAGAGCTATTTTATTCCTAAATTCTTCATGACATTCTTTACATTCATACTTAAATCTGGTGGAGATATCCTCTTCAGTTTTAGTTTTAGGTTTGGTGGCTGGTTTAGTTTTAATAATATAATCATCTTCATCCGAATTATACACCCTCTCAGAGATTTCATCTTCTTCAGACTCAAACATTTTCTCCAATAGTTCCTTATGTTTGAGATCGTATGATTGATGCCTGTATAAACCCTTCCTTGACTCAATGGATAGATTACAGACATCGCAGAAGTTTATGACATTAGTTTTAGTTGATTGGGACATGATGTATTTATTTAAGGTAATAATCAAAAAATAATATTTCGAAAAATGAAAATGAAATGCAAAAAGTGTATAAATAAACCTTGGAAAGAATGTTGTAATAATTGTAAAGAATTAGAATATTCTTGTTATGTATGTAAAAATATGGTTAAAGTGAAAGATTATATAGAAAAATTGGAATATCATTATTCTGATCCTGATCAATATCTAACAGGTAGTATGTGTAATGTTTATAAACATATATCATTATTTAGATTTAGAAATAGGAAATGTAGACTATATATTTATCTTCATAGATATAGATATGGTCAAACTAGAAATCAATTCAGAGAGCATGTTTATAAGTATAATATTCAAGAAGACATAGAAAAACACTATTCACTGTGTTTCCACCGATCTCAGTGTTTTTGACTGTGCTCTTTTTGTTCGCTTTCTTTCATATTTAGCAACCACTAATAGTACAAGATGTCAACAAGCTTGGTTTAACATCGCATTACACATCAGTGAAACTGCTTCGCAGATCGAATGAAAAGTGCATGTCATGCTAAAATGGCCGCCACCATTGACAAAGAAAGCCACCACCACTAACAGAATGAAATCAAACAAGTGAAAATTTCGAATATATGATGCCCTTTAAAATTAGCTAGTAAGGTTAGTATTTATTAAAATTTTTATTTAATTTTTAATAAATTATACAAAGATTTCAATTTAATAGGATTTAAATATTACTTTACTTTCAAACAGGTGATTACTTGGGAAAGGATAACTAATTTTAAGTTAAAAATCATGTCAGAATATTCTAGAAAAAAGAATGTTCTGGAATAATTATCCATGAGGGGACCTTTATTCTCCACGGCACTTTTTGGCTATTCATCATGAGTTTCACTTCACTATAAAAACTAGCGAAAAATTATAAACAATTTTCGTCATTTGACGAGACTTTAATAACTGGAGCTTTATCATGCACTTCTTTATCTGAAGAAAATATAACGAGTTGACTAATTTAACAACTCAAATGATTACATTTTGTAAGGAGAACAAATGCATACCAGACAAAACCGCCGAACTTGAAAGTGAGACTGGAAAACGAACTAAAACAGAACTCTTCCAGTTATTCCTCTCCAAGTCCAAGAAGGACCTACTAAGTTACGAGCATCAGGAAACACTGGACAAGTTTGAAGTGAATGTGTCGGAATATTTATCTTTCCACAATAAACTCAGAAAATCATTCAATATTGGTAAATTTGAGTCTTATCTGACCACAGTCAATAACATGGGGGGAAAGCTGAATCGTTTATATCTACTGACAATTTCTGACAGAGGATACATATGGGGGAAAGTGAAACAAAATCATCAAGAAAACAATAAGGATATTCCCTGGAAAAAACTACTGAACGATAAAGGAAGTTCCTACTCTACTATCCAGAGTTATATCAACTTCTCTCAAGCGTGTGAAAGCTATCCCAGGATCCTAGTCTCAACAGACTACTACTCAGAATGGAAAAAGTTCCTTACAATGTTTTTGGCAGAAGTTCAGAAGGATAGCCAGCTACAATCTAGGTGCATGACAGAACTACAATTTTCATAAATGATAAACAAGTGATTGGTTATTGGGAAATATGTTTAATATTAATATTGATATCCTTAGTGTTAATACATTAATATATTCACCTGATTATTAAGCGTTCAGTCAGCTTAATAATTAAAATTAAAAGTGTTCAAGCATTCTGTAGTTGCACCCTCCCCCACAGTTGCCATTAAGAAAGGTCGAGCAGTACTGCCGTAGCGTGATAAAGGCGAGTCAACCTTTTAACAAGACCTCTCAAGACTCGGCTCAAAAAATGTACCCTGGTACATAGAATCACTCAGTTAAACATCATAGATCAATCGTCTCCAAGGGTAAAGTCAAAATTTTAAAGAAAATTGTTTCTTATTATCGATTTCTAAGCAATTTTGAGTTATTTTCAGTCCATCCGATTCTATTGAAAAAAAACTTTGAGAGATAATTAACCTGATTTATTTCAATATAGTTTGGCATATTAGATTTGCAATTAGGCTTAAAACTAGCTTGAGAACTTTTGGATATTAGTGTATGAAATGCATAAATTATACTAGCTATGTACATTTTGTACACAAAATTGCGCATGTAATATGTATTTATAGTGGTGAATTAGTAGTGGATAAAACAAGGATTCCAACAAACAGTAAAATTTGGCCAAATTTTACTGGTGGTTGGAATCCTTGTTTTATCCACTACTCACTCATTGTACTATTATCTAAATGAGACATTGAATTCATCAAATTTTGAAATGTGAGACTAGTTCATTTCCCATTTCACGTGGCCCCCGGTCATGCCTCAGTGGCCCATGCGACTTGATATGAAGCTATCACAACCAAACATTGTTTAAGTTATCCACTTATGTATGATTAAACATGCTTGTAATACCAATTGCTGTTTTGTAATCAGGCTATTGAACAAATTTAAAAAAAATGGGTAAAATAACATTGGGTGTATTGGCATATTGAGTATTTTGTCATTAGGTATATTGTCATTTAACCGTATAGAAGAAAATTTGTTTAAAAATAAAAGATATTTTGCCATTGAGAAGAAAAGGCGGCTCAGAAGTCATAAATGACTAATAAATGTTCAAACTAACAGGGTATGTTATGATTACATAGTATTACTTATGAAAACATTTTAAAATTGACTTTCAATTGATCCAAGTATAATAAAAGTGTTGGCGAAAAGATTTTCTTTAAGGTTACAATGTCTATGAAATAGCTAACATTTAAGATAAACAGAAAGTTAACCTGATGTTTTTCATGGTGACGTCTTAACAAATAGACGTACAAAATTTAGAAATTTTCAACGAATGTGATTGGTTGAGAAATATAAAACACTGTACTTTTATGCGTTCCATTAGCCTAAATTGGACATAGCCTAATGCTAGATTATATCTTTTACTGCATCTGGCCATGCCTCGCGGGCCATGGCCATGCCCCAGCGGCCGGTGGGACTTGATATGAGTCTATAACAACCGAACATGAGAGCATTTTCCCCCAAATGTTATAAATTTTTTATCGCAATTTCTGAACAATTTTACGTTAAAACGCATTTCCAATTTTAAAACACGGAGAATTTGTTGAGCTATCAGCCAATCAGAGAACAATATTCCTATTTTCTCAATTGTGATTGGCCGGCAGTAAAATTTCTACATTTTGGTAAGTCTGCCATTTTCACTAGCGCCAATTTTCATGAGTGATTTCCATATTGTCACAAAACGAAAGATGAACATTTTCAATCTGCTACTATGAGCAGAGACTTAAGAAATGTAATTGCAGAGCTTTTCTAATGTAATTGAATTCAGTCAATCTTTCTCTTATTTAAGAGAACTTGTTTGATGTGCTACCTGGTTCTGCAATATCAAAATTCATTTTTATGTTGAACAAAATCAGAAATAATCCTCATAATATCCCATATTCTGATAGCATTTCCAATTTTAAGCTGCTTCATATCATAGTAGACAACTTTTATCAAAAATTAATGCAATTATGCTTCCGAAGAATTCTTTTGGTTTTTTTACAATTTCTTTGATCTCATCAAAGCTAGCGGAGCCGAATGCAAAATTTGTTCAATTTTGTTGAGGAAAAGATTAGGAATTATTGCATTAGGATATCGCTGACAATTGGTCTAGACAATGCACTATCCTGTCAGCTTGGCGACTAGCAGTTCTTTTTCTTTTGATTGTCATATTTTCATAAGAGAGCGGGAGAGAGAG
>NC_134471.1:8874197-8919401 GCF_964194025.1 Convolutriloba macropyga | reverse complement strand
AGAGAGAAAGAGAAATACACTCAAACACACATACACCAATTTATATATATACATAAATATAGAAAGAGAGAGAGAGAGAGGAGAGAGAGAGAGAGAGAGGCAAGGAAGGTCTCTTGCGTAGTTTATATAATTTAGCAAAAAAAACAATACATCATCACTAATTAGTTTTGAAAATTTCTAGCTGGTTCATAAGTAAAACGTTTTCCAACAACAGAAAAATCAGGACACAAATCCTGAAGTGCAATCCAAAGAATTGAGTAAAACAAGAAACAATTTTTGACCCTGCAATTAGATCAGTTAGCACTTAGTGGCCAAAATGACTAATTTGTAAACTTTCACACAGATTTAGACAAAATTAAAAACTATAACATTCTTGCAATCAAATTCGCCTTCAGAAACACCGTGGAAGGAGAAAACACACTTTTTTAATTAGGGAAATGGTACCTTAACACATCAGGGGCAAGTAAATTATGAGAAAAAAGCGAAACAATACGAACTGCGAAAACACCTCAATTTAGTTAAGAAATAAATATGTGCTGCAAACGCCTTATGCCGATTCCTTCACAATCAAGATTTCAATTTTGATGCGAGAACCCAAATGCAAGCTCTCGGAGAGTTTTTTCATCCTTGGAATTCATAAAAAGAAAAACTAACAAACATTTTCGAAAAAACGCTAAAATACATCTTACAAAATACATCTGTTAAGGTCCTCTGTGATGACCTGCTTTCTAAAATTTGGCCACCGAATCTTCAATTCTATTTTCAAACTTAATTCTGCCAGCTGAATCCCAAAGGACAACATCTAAAGGACGGTAATAAATAGTATCAGAAAGCCAATTTTTTCGTCAAATCAAATCAAATGCATTACAATAAATTGAATTTTAAAATCACTTTTGATTTCCGTGAAACATTGTTCATTAGGTTTTCAGTCTTTGGCAATTAATTGTCAAAGTTTTTGTTTTTATTGATCATTAACAGAGATTAAGTGAAATATTGATAATTTGGCTAGTTAAAGCGAGGAGACATATTCGCTAGGAACAAAAGTTTCTGCTTAGCGCATCAGAGGCGAGTGAAGTGTGAGAGACAAACAAAAACAATAAAGCTATCGAACAAATGAATTAAGCTACAAACTAAAAATTCACTGCAAATTATTGATACCAACGTCTTCAACACCAGGACTGGAAATCTTAAACTTAAAAAAAACTCAATTGAGATTGCAAAGATTTTATTGGCTACTTCAAATCAGAAACTATAAGAACAAATAATTTAATATAATCTAAGAAATAATTTGAAAATATTAAGAAAAAATTGCAAAATTTCTCCCTAATCTTTTTAGTTTTGTGAAAATTAGGTCTTCAAAAACTAATTTTTCTACCAATAATACACAAGAGAATTTATAATTGCTGGAGTTATCTGGCCCATAGAGAGGCAAAAACAAGAGAAATTGATCAATTGTTAGAAAAAAAACTAGTAAAAATTAACGAAAATTCGCTGATATACTGAAAAAGGGAAAAAAATTAAAACCAATTCTGAAATTTAAATCATTCCTCATCTGGAATCCCTAAAGACATTCATTGGCTTTTGAAAGAAGAAAAATGAAAAATTTCGGAAAAGTTTTTAGAAAACTTGAGAAAATTAGCAAGATCACTTCAACAGTTGTTGTTAAAGGTGGGCAGAAAGATAGATAAACAACAAATATTTAAATGAAATTGCGTTTTGTACGTTACATAACCCAAGTAAGTCATTGACGAATTTCATAAAACCTGATTGGACCAAAAATAAATATTTCGATTATAAGTTTTAAAAAAATTGGTCCTTTCTGCGCTGAAAACTTCAAAAACTGAATTTGAACATTGAATTCAAGCCTTCCCAGCAATAAAAGACCCCTGAAGCGAAATTGGGGCCTCGATTGAAACTTGATGCCTAATTTTGCTTTAGTCATCAGAAAATTGCGTAACAAAATCCAACGAAAAACAGCGGTAGAATACCGGAAGCGCTTCGCGGAGTCATTCGATATAAATTCTAAATTAACCCTACGATTGGTTGTTATTAAGGAGATAAGGGAAGGAGTGAAGGGGGAGGAGATGGGCTGGATAGTTAGGAACGAATGCCAATGGTACGGTTATGGAGGAAGGACAGTTAATGGATCAATTCGAATATCTCAAAACATTTGAACAAGTATTTCCTGACGTTCCTGAGTACTATTCAAAGTACTACACAAATTGTAGAATTTGAAAAACTGGGGTGGGGAGATTCCCTAATCAAATCCCAACAATTTGTAGATACTTGAATAATTAAAAGAAACAGAGAACTAGAGTAGTGGTAACTTCGCAAGCCTACTATCCTATATAACAGAGAGGGTTATACCAGGTCCTTCTATTACTCCTAAGATTCAGATTGGAGGCAGCACTATTTTTCAAATAGTAATGATAAAGTTGGATCCAGAGTTCTCTAACCTCAACTATGAGCTAAGTGTATGGAAAAAAGAAAACAATTATAAAATAGGTGGCTCTATGATTGAGAAGTATACCAAGTTCTCAATACAACTAAGTTATACTAAAAGATCAATCTGTGACCCTAAAGAGTACTAAAATTGAAGATGAAGCGAAGTTCGTGTAGTTCACTCCACAAACAAACCAGACGAGTATCAACCACTTGAAAGAAGAACACAAGATCTATTGCCCATCAGGTACTTCAGGGTTACTGCAGACCGTGTTAAGTGTCTACTTGGTTCGTCAATCCATACTACATGGGTTAGTCTTACTCACCAAGTCTTCCACAAGCAGGCAACCCTACCCTCAGAGTGGCTTCACTTATTCAGTCTCCAAAGGAGCGCGGCGATTGATACTCTTAGAAACTCTCGTCTTGAAGGAGTCTGTAGTCACTCTCTTGATCTCCAAGTCCCGGGAGGTCTTAACTTAACCTAATAGTCATTGATCTCTGTAAAACCACCTTTGTTCCTAAGTAGCTATGTTACGTTTTGAATTAAAGCCAAACTCTAACTTAAGAAATTACTAGACTTATAAATTAAAGATCGCAAAGTTACCACAGACCTTATTCCAAACTAAATCAAAGCTAGAATCAAACTAAGTTTAATCTGCAACAAGTCTCATAACTTTTTTCTATTTTTCTATTCGATCGCTGAGTCTACACCGACTCTATCGAATAATTCTAAGAAGTTATGAAAATCGAACTAAGGAAAGACTATTACCGCTGAGAATAACGAAGATTGTATAACAAGCAAGTGAATTTAGAATCAGGAAATTGGTTTAAGAAAAAAAGCTCAAAAATTAGCCGTATTTATACTAGCTTATCTTTTCATATCTTGGGATCATTGAGTCCTGCGGGCTTAATTTAGCCTAATCGTTTGAGAAAATACCTTATAAGGGCCTTAAATGTGACCTGATTTCTAGGGGTTTTTTTATATCCGTACGTATTATGTAAGGTCCGAAAAATGCGTTCCAGGTCATTTGTTCATGCCTAAATTTTCGAATAATAATAGTATACTTTCAGGGTGTTTCGTTTACTAAGGTTATCAGGTCCGAATAATATCATTCTTTTAAATTTGGTACCAATTTTGTTTGAGAGAATCAAATCATAACACTAATCTTGATCTGTACAAATAAATATATTTCTATTTGGTTTAATTTCGGTTCCGGTTTATACGGTTCATCGAGAAAATTTAAAGGCTAGTTCAAATTGCTTTATCTTTCGTTTTCCTGTACTTCTTAAGTTTCAATTTCTACACAAATTAACAACAGTTCTTAATAATTTGTATTCAGTAACTAAGCTATATTTAAAGCCAGTTTTCAACAACTTAAATCAATGCTTGAAAAGAGAGAAATCAAAGTTTTGGTCATAAAAAATTGATATTGTGAGGTGTATTTATTATCTGGTTTTAATTTTGTTTATTCAAAGGTATGACTATGACTCAAAAAAGTACATCAAGAGTTAAATAGATCAACTGAATGGAAACCGTAAGTTGCTTTATTATGAATAGTTGGTAAAAATGCCAAAGTTTAATTAGCCGTATCACTTGTCACTAATTTCCGCAGTTTTTGACACAATTAAAAAAACGGCATTTTGTTAAACGTTTTTGCCGGCATCTGATGAATCCCTTACAATTTAGGAGCATTAGGGGCTTATTTTTGTCTATATTTCTCAGGAAGACGCTCGATCGAAAAAACGATTCACGTTATTCGACATTATTCGTAGTAAAATAAACAATACTTTCGCCAATATGAAAGCTTACCGTTATTTTCGTGCAGAAACATACAATGTTTTGGTTAAGTTGGTGTTATAAATGCCTGAAAAAATTCGTTTGGAGAATTTTTTTTTGCAAGTTTGAACAAAAATGTTAAATATTTCACATAGTTATGGCTAAGGTTTGGTTTTTACTGTTTGCTTGCATTTTCAATAGATTGCAAGAAAGTTTTTCTCCGTTTCGTTTTTAAAAT
Organism: Convolutriloba macropyga; assembly: GCF_964194025.1. Classification (NCBI taxonomy): domain Eukaryota; kingdom Metazoa; phylum Xenacoelomorpha; order Acoela; family Convolutidae; genus Convolutriloba; species Convolutriloba macropyga. Next base: position 8,914,944 of record NC_134471.1, on the reverse strand, counting down.
ATCGAAAATTGATTCATTTTACCAAAAAGTATCACCAGAAAATTGTGATCTTGCTTAATTTCAACGTGTTCACCGCTTTCACCGCATAAATGAGCAAGGTTTTTCGGGATGTACTGTATACTTATGCGATCAATCATCGACCATGGCTATGTAAAATGCATTCAATACTTCACATGTGACCTCTTTTTAAAAAAAGTCTCCAATTGAATTTTCTGAACTTGATCAGAGTAAAGCTCAAGGATGGAAAAAATTCACCCATTTGATTATGGTTCGTGATACTGTTCGTTTAGGAGGTCCCGCGTCAACCTTAAATTTTCCAGATGTTATTATTTGAAGAAACCCTAAAAGAAATTGTTGTGGCTTTGAATTAGTGCGAATTTAAACCAAATGTCAAAACACTCAAAGTCATTACCAACCAACCAAATGAACCATTTATGAATTTAGTCACATTACCAGACATTTTGTATATTTGAATTGATCAAAATTGCAAATTTTCGATATGGGTGAGGTTAGGAAGGGTAAGTTATCAAGCTAAAACTATTTGGGTAAGTTTTCTGCCAAATATTTGACATTGCTGATTTTAAGATAATCTCAGCGTTCAAAATACGCCAGAAACGCGTCTATGATACGTCATGATTATTGTCAAAAGAAGTTCAAAATCTAAAAGTTAACTCCAACAAAAGTTTTATTTTGAAGGGTAAAAAGATATCAGTCAAAGTAAATAAGGTTAATTTCAAGAATTTATTTACATTTTTTACTAGCTTTGATTTTTAAAAAATTGGGGTGATATCCGTAACCAACCCCCCCCCCCCTGTTTTTTGCGCGCCATACACGTTGTATAACCAGCAATGATTGAACTTTTAAATAGGTTGCGAAATCATGCAGGCGTTAATGCTATCAAAAAATAAAAGAAAGCCAGCCCGCATTTGTGTGTCAATTAGAATCTATCGGCAACTTTCGACGAAGGCATACATGCGGACATTTTGCTTTATAGGTTCATTCATAGACTTCGGAAGTCGGATCAGTTCAATGCTTAGGCGTTTCTTTGAAAGTTTCGAGTAGACAAAATTATCATTTCTTTCAAACTTCCGATAATCTTGAAATAGCCGCCCGTACCGAATCCCCAGAGCCTATCAGGCCTCATTCAGAGATTTTCCAGAATCCAAGTCTTGACAGAGGCTTGCCAAGACTCGGGTAGAGGAGCAAAGACTTGGAACCTATCTGGACAGAGCGAGGGCAAAACTTGGGTTCTTTTTTTATTTTGTTAGCAAAAATAAACATTGAGAGAACTACTGTACTATTATTTTCCGGTTTTCAGATACCGTTAATCATTCGCTTCAAGCAGTTTAGAGTGAGTCTTCTTTTAACAAACAATTGAAACAGGGTTTATTGAAAGCAAAAATGCTGATGAGAAAAAATTTTATTTACAGGTTTTGTTAACACCTTTTCTTACACCAAAGCTGCGGTATATTGATGAGAAAAATCGAATGACGTGGGAGTAAAAGTTAAAAACATTTTAATTTTATTTTGTATTCAGAAGGTTTCTAATAATTTTTCGTTTTTGCCAGATTTTCTTTTCAATTGAAAGATTTTTTGTTGCTTTTATACAAAGTGAAACAATGCTGCTTCAGTGCCCAGACAATTTTTAGACAGTTAGAGAAAAATCACAATTTTGGTGCTATTCCAAAATTTGGGATTCAAATGTGGCACTCTTATCTCATTGTCTTAACTTATAATCTTTTTGCTTTTGTTTAAAATTTTGATCAAAATTTTCGATTTTTGTCATCATAGTAACCACAAGAACTAATTTTACCACACTTTCACGCACAACGACAGACTGACGTTGAAATATATTCGAAAAGTTGACAGTTTGAGGGTTTTGAGAGCTTCAACATTATGCCAAAAATTTTATGGTAATTTAAACTTAAAGAAAAAGTGAAAAGGACCTGCAAATATTAATACTTGTTTCGTAAATTGCGTTTACCGTCGTGAGATTTGGGTGGCATTTACACCGACTCAAATTTCCGTGAAAAAAAATGAAATCAAACGACCAGATGGGAAATCTTCCTTAACTTTATAACTTTATTTCTAGTACCTTTGTGGAGCATTTTTTATCAAACATACAAAAGAGCGCCCTTGAAAAAATTGAAAAAAAAACTGTTTTGCAAATTGTGACAAATGGAACTTTTTTGGAGTGTAAAAAACAGATAGCAAGAGGAAGCTATGAAACAGCTAAGGAAAAGCCCATGGAAATAATGCACATTGAACTAGCTAGCTGAAACAAGATCAGCGCATTCAGCTATATATCGTGGACACTTAGCAGCCCGTGGAATTTCAATGGAATCGTGCCTCGTTACGAAATGATAATGAGTGAAAACATTTTTTCCAACTAAAGTTTTTCAGTTGTAATTCTGAGCACCTTCGTTTAAATACCATGGTTTCTGATTCTCTGGCGAAGTTTTTTTAATGAAATTTCCTATTAGAATTGTGTTGAGTCCATTGAAAGTAAACCTGATACACGTTATCCTGTCATCGTATCATGTCATGAGCTTATATGCTTATTAGTTTTTTTAAAGCTTGAAAAATTATTAGTTCTTGATAAAATTCGATACATTCTAAATTTCTTTTTAGAATGAAACTAAATAAGAGCTTTCAAACCCAACTGTAGCGGAAGCGTGATTGGGTTTTCTGTCAAATGTAGGTTAAAAAAATCCCTCAACCATAAAAGGTCAGATAAGACTATCGGTAATCATTAATAAGTCATCCGAATTTGTCATGTAATTTAATTGATTTTGTTTGGACGAAATGTCAGCATCCCACTGCAGGTACAAAAGACAAGTTAACAGAAGAAGCACAAATTTATGATTGGAATGGTTCTACTGAAAAAATTGCCTGCACGCTCTTTATCTGTGAACAGCTAAGGCCAGCAAGAAAATTTTACGACAACAGCAACTCTTATAGGACAAAAAACATAATTTTCGTTAGACAAACTAAAAACTTGGAAAAAGCGTACCGTAAATTTTCATCAAATTTTTCCATTAAAAAATTTTGCTACAGACTCTTAATTTGTTTTACGCAATTTATTCAAGATAGAACGTGTGCTATATTTCAATATATAAGTTTTTTAAGAGTCGAGCTTTTTCTCTCCAAAACCATGTCTAATTTTATTGGCATGAAAAACGGAATATCTGAATTTTTTTTGTTTAATTCACTCAGATTTACCAACATTTTGCATTTTGTAATGTATTAAAACTCCGCCCTGTTCAGAAAATTGAAAATAGTCACATTGCTGAAAAATTATTTTCTCAAAATTTTGAGCGTTTTTTTTTCAGTTTATCTACAACAAATGGAACAAAATGTTATAATATCTGACCGATAATTGTTTATCTACAACAAGTAGTCCATGCATTCAGAATATAAGTAAAGACGACGGTTTCCCTTTTTAGTCTTTCCTTGGTATGTTTTTCGCGAAAGTCTTCTCACCAGCACTATGTGTTCTGAACTCAAAATTAGAGCCTCTACTTTGCAATTATCTCTCCGAAAAAATTTTAAATTGTTCATCGGAGTTTCGGAAGAACCTGTTAGTTAACATAAGTAGAGATGTTTCAATACAAGAAAAATCAGAGTTTTTGTATATTTGGGCCAAATTTCTGCTAAATCTATCGGTTTGGATATATGACATTTTTTAATGTCTAATCTGTGTCTTTTGAGTTTTATTACCTTTTTCAGCTTGATGCATCAGAGTTAACTTTGACAAAAGCCTGTTTAAAAAATAAATTTTAAAGAAATTTTGTTAGGGATGTTAGTTTGCTGTGTTATACAATTCAGCAGTCTATTCCCTAAGTTTTTATTAAACCTCATTATAAGACTTCCCTTTGGCGGTCGTGCATAGAGAGCGTACTATGTACATACTAAGCCTACATCCATTTAAAATTGTCATTATACTGTAAAAGGTACGCTCAATTTCTGGTTAAAGGTACCTCAATTGTTGGACATTTCTGATAATTATTGATAACTCTTCATGAATCTTGATAAATTTTACTACTTCATCTCATGTTTTGGTGCAGTATGTGTTCTCACGGCGCTATTTAATTTTGACATGTTGCCTTGTCACGGCGTAGTTAAACTTTCTGAAAATGTTTGCCAAGTTCTTATTTCTCTAGACTCATGGAAAAATTTTGCAACTTAGTACTTCTCGTGGTATCTTTTGGCTATGTAGCATCCCGGAGGTTGGTGGCAGAGCAAATCAGCGCTGAATCAGTCTAAAGACATTCTGTTTTTTAGGTACTCTGTTCATGTCACTATTTACGCTGGCCCGTCCGATTTTTGTTTAAAATTTGTTTCATGGAAAATAATATGTACACAGAGGATGAGTTTAGCCTGGACGAACTCTATGACCTCAATTTAATCATAATGAAGGAATACTGCACATAAAGAAACTTAAAATACTCTGAAGATACAATGTTTCAGAACTGAATTAGGTTTTTACTCTTGAAATGTGCTGGTTCAGCGCTGAAAAACTCTGCGACTCAAGTCCGGGATGTTAATACCTTGGCAAGAATTGATTGCTATGATTTCATACATATCTTATCAAGGCTATCAGGTTTAGTTTCAGGTAGAATCAATTCCCAGCTGTCGCTCTGAAATATATCTTTCAATTTCTTCTCTATCAAATTCATTCATGGTTTCAAATGTTTTGATATCTAATTTGCTTCTCTCAAATTTTAATTAGAATGTTCTCCGTGAATTTAACTGAACCGAGTGCTTAATCGGGCCGCTTCTTTCGTGTCGCCTGAATTGGTCATTACAGACTATGAAATTCAATTAAGCTGTTAAGATAAGCGACCTCCGGGTTGACTCCGGGTTGACCTCCGTTTGAAGACTGTAAAATTCTTCGAACCGTACTGGTAACAAATTCTTCGAAGTAACAAAAATTTGATATATTTTCAACTGCTGTTAATTCATGTCAGTGCTAGCAGTAGATTGCTCAATAAAGCGAATAAAATAAAAAGTACTAATGCTTCCACTGGCTCATTAGCTGATTTTTTTAAAAAAATTGAGAAAGCACGCAATATGTTTCACATCATTTGATTTAATTTTTAATGATTATCGAATGCAATAAATATGAAATAAAAAACTGAATATTAGATTTTCCCAATTTTCTTTTCTGTTTTTTTGCTTTGTTAATAGTTTTTCGCACCCTTTTCTGTCATTCCAGTTAAACGTAAGCCATGACATTTTGGCAATGATTTCCGATCAATTTTGCAGCAACAGCAAAGCGTTAAGTAATAACAAATGTCATGTTTATTTGGATAATAGAGTGCTCATTAACCTTAAATAATTTTCGCGCTGTCACGGCGAAAACTAACTTTCCATACCATTTAACCCGATTAAGAATTCAAAGCGAAGTGAAATCTTTCAGATGTACTATTGAAATACTTTGATCACTCAAACACTTTTCACACGCCCTATTACCTTCTCCTACACATATGGGTATAATGTTTGCCATAATTCAGATCACGTTTCCTTTTCACATTCGCTCTTCCCAAATAAATGCAATCCGATCAAGGAGCTGGATCAAATAGCACAGTTTGTTCACAGTGTCACGTCAAAATAAATTATTAGTTTGCGCCTCCAGATTAAGAATAAACAATTAGCTCGTCAAAACTTTATGAATTTTCTCAAAATATCTAAATTTGATTACATATAAATGCCGTGAACGCAGCATGGGACACGTCCCTCCAGGCAGGGTCCCAATTCATGATCACACGTCTCAAAATTTCCAAAAACAATTTAACACCAATTATCTCAATGTCAAAGTTTCAGGAGAATTTGCCTCACGTAGCTAAGCCCAGAGAAAACTCTTTCAGTGTATGTTTTGTTAACAGCGAGGGATCTTTTATGTATTCCATCAGGGGTGTTAAAAAGTATTTTTCAATCAACAATGATAAATGATGGTATTAGATGTCTGTTAACAAACACTTCAAGTTTCAACCCAAATAACTGGAATTTTGCTCGATACACCAACCAATTGGTTCCAAAATACAACAAAATGTCTATGATAATTTTTCCAGCCTCCAATATATTTTTGTTCCAACCTCCAATTTAATATTGTTTCAACCTCCAAACTTGGTTGTGATTCACGAACCGTAGGCTACCCTGACTTTCTTTTTTGTTGAGTCAATTTTGGTCGATTGATATCTTTTCCAAGTGAGAGATGCAAAATTGGTATCGTTGAAAACCCCTTGAAGAACTGAATCATATACCAAAGAGATGATTCATTTTTTCTATTTCTCGAGAAAAAACGAGGCTGAAAGTTTTCAAAATATTTACTTACTTTTTTAACTATCCAGAACGCTTACAATCTATCCAAATTAAATTTAAAATGTTCACTCTGCCAGTTTCACAAAAATATAAGATAGCAATGAATCTATTGGTGCGCTGTCTTTTATAAAGATCTTTTTAAATTTAGGTGCCAGCGAACTTTTCCGTTCACAAGCAGCAGTTTGATTCCGTCTTTTGAATCTTTTTGTGATCACTTTTTCTTGAAAACTACCAAATGTGAATGCTGCGATTCTTTATTGCAGAGTTATAATTTTTTTTGTCCCTCAATGGTCAACTCGTGGTTTTTTAGTCTAACATGCAAATTGCTTTCATAAAATATTACTGATTTTTTAAAATTTGGCCGTCTTCTTTGAACTGTTGACTGTCTTATTACTTAACATCATTGATGATATTTTTTCTAATGAGACGTTAACCTCTTCATTGTTTTTCATCTCATTTCAGCACATTTCTTTCATAAAATCAGCATTTGATTCAGCACCTTTCTTACATATTTTCAGCACTTATTGAAATTCCACATTCAGCGGATTCAGTATTTTTCTTACATAAAATTAACATTTCACTTGCAAAATTTCATCAGCGTCTCATGAACTTTCTTACATATTTTTAGCAATCGATAATTAATTTGTCTTAAGAGTAGACAAAATTTTTAAGTCTTCTGGCAGATTTCCGACTGTTTTTAATTTAGACTGTTCTTGCGCAATGTTGTTTAGTCTTGCTCCGGTGATGCTTCTGCATGCACAGATGCAGAAAAAAATTCAGAAAATTTTTGCAAATTCTTTAATGAAAGCGTTGAAAAAACGTAGAATGTGTGGTTAAATTGCGTACTGAAGTTACTGAAATTACTGAAAATTATGTAAGAAATGCTCTGACATCCGCCAAAAAAAATTTGCAGCGGATAAGTCTTACATAAATCTCTACTTAATGTGCTGAAAATTGTTGAAATTATAAAAGAAAGATGCTGACAGCGGATTATTATGTGATATATAGCCACAGAAAATTTTAGCGGACGTCAGTGCAATTGTTACATAACTTTTGACAACACCCTCGAGCCGGGTAACGAAAAGAGGATACGTTCTTGTGAGGCTGATTATTAATGCAGCTAGAGGGCCAATTCCCTCTTTCTTCACAGTGAAATTGAAGATTCAAATATTAGGACCTTACGTCTTTCATTTTTTCCGGATCCTCTTAACGAAACTCACACTTTCGTCCATAACGGTTTCAGACAATTGTAATTCTTTTAAAACTTTCTGAAATAACGTGTTTTAATGATTTACCTCATCTTCAATCTCTAAAAATTGGTAAATTTACACCTAACAACTTTTCCTCAGATTGATTGTTTGATGAAGGAAGAAGCAAAAATGTGCCAATTTACTAGCCTGTGACCATTTATATCTAATACGCTTAGATTTTGTTACATTTTTTGGGAGTTTTTGATTGCACTTTTATTCGCTAAATACACAGGAAAAGTTGGGTCGTTGGGTAGTTGTTATCTACTGACACGCTTCGGAGAAAAAATATTATATTGGTATATCTGAATACGACGTTTTGGTAATGTTCGTCAGCATAAAATCTGTATAATCGAGGCACATCCCCCTCCGAACTAGCTTGTCTTTGTAGAACTTCACTTTTTGCTCTTCTTTTTGTAGCTGAGGATCAGTTCTTGATGTGTTAATTTCAATTTCTGTTGTATTATGGCTCAATGGGGCAACAACCCATTTACATCTCTGGTATTCAAACCTCTTATTCAGCGGTAGCAGTATATTAAGTCCAACCTCGGGTACCATCAGGGAAAGTAACTTTTGGTGTTCCATGATCTGGTTTGGAACAGTCAGGATCCATGGTATGAGTTTCCTGCCAAATAACCTCTCGGTTAAAATTTTTCACCGCTTAAAAGTTTTTTTTCACCGCATTGATCGCATTGAGCGCAAATCTTACACTTTTTACTCAAATTCACCGCAAACCTTACATCTTTTAGCGATTTTTAGTGGTGAAACCTCGACCCGGGCTTCTCTGAAAGATTATGGGAGTTCGGGTGTTTTCATTTATACAGGTCAGCTTATGTTGCAAAGCTTTCATGAACGCTTTGTAGAAATTTTGAGGATAGATTTCTAGAAATTTCTTGCGTGTTCGTGGTGGCAATTATTATTGCGTTTTAACAACGATAGGTGGCAGTTATAACTTTGTATTCAAAGTCTTTTCCCATAACAGATAGTTTCCTAAACAAAAGTATCAGCGAGGTGATTACCACTGCAGCGCTTCCATCGTCTGCATATCAATCATAGACTATGTTTCGGTGATCCGCATGGTGGAAGAGAGACAACATTCCTATTCCAAACATCGCCAATGGCAAGCAGGTCACCCTGAAGTCAACTTCTTTGGATTTTAACATCAGCCTTTTCATGATATAAATAGATTTTTTTCTATGAGTTCCTTAAAGCTACGTACAGAGAAGATAGTATTCTTTTTGTATACTTTTGAGGGTAAGTTTCTGTTTCAGACAAATGAACACTTTTTGTACATTGAAAGCTTATTCTTAAAAGTAATGTTGATATCGCTTTGCAGAGATCGCCTGATGAAACTTTAAGAATGCTAGAAACCTGCGCCATTCCTTTATCTCAACTTTGCCTGAGCATAATTGTGTGTTTTGTACCCAGCTGCATGAGATCTGCATTCAAACGCTTCGTATGCATTGCCCCATAAATCGTCGCAGCTCTTCAAAAACCGATAGGCCACTTCAGGGCACTTTTTAAGGGCAATGAGTCTGCATTCAATATAGGGGTGAAAAAAGATAGCTCCTCAGTTGCTTTTGCGCGTGCTAATTTTGATATCCTTTAGCAGACATCGCTTGAAGTAATTGTAAATGATGCTAGAAGCCTGAGTTATTCCTTAGGATCACTTTCTGATTGAGTCCAATGATTTTCATGACAACGGTATAAATAGCAGCGTCATTTAATATTTCAAATATCGCAAAGTGATACGGAATTCTTCCAAGAACCAAGACCTCTGTTGTTGCATCCAAAAGGAAATCACTAGATATGTTTAACTGTTGACCAAAAAAATGAGCTATCAGACCAACCGAATTGGAATCAAAACTCTAAAACTTCAGGTTTTGTCAAAAATCAAAAAACAAACAAAATTGAGAAATTTTACAAGACGGGACTGAAAATCGGTACCAACCGTTTTTGGAAAGTAGAAATTTGAGCGAACAATTGTTTACACACACTAATAGCGTAAACCATAAGCTGTCCTTGAGCCCAACGATCGGTATTGCATCATACCGACAGGTGTGGCTATTAGTACTTATAATATGCATCAACTGCGTTTTTTTATATTTTTTTTCATTTTTTGTTAAAATTCTTAAACTGTTAGTTCAGTGATGTCTCTTCATGGTCAAGTGCCATAACTTTGAGGCGTTCAGCGTTGCGTATGAAATAGTTTTGCTGATGTCAACAACATCAAACAGAACAGTTGATTCATATTTACTATGTGAATATTGACATAAATCTTTACTTGTTTTACGAATCGGGAACAAGTAACACTGCTGTTATAAATGATATATATATATATATATATATATATGTATGTATATATATATATATATATATATATATATATATATATATATATATATATATATTTTTTTATATATATATATATATATATATATATATATTTATATATATATATATATATATATATATATATGTGTGTGTGTATCTTATTTCTTTACATTATTCCAATTGTTTGGATCGTGCAATCATTTTGTATTTAGAACCATTAGAAATTGTTCCAAAGAGCAGTTGACTCTCAGATTGACTATAATTTGATTCTGAATCAACTTTGAATTTTTCCGCTAGTTTTTGCTGGCACTTAAGATCTGCAGAGTTTTAATTTAATTGAGTTTTCTTGACAATAAGTTAGCAACATTAATATAATTTGGCTGAAGCCTTAGAATTTTCGGCACGAGATTGAACATAGTTTATCAAAAAGGATATTCTCAACTTCAATCAAACTTAAACGTACAGTCCTTTAATAATACCCTTTGATCAATAGTTTCGACAAGATTATTAGTCTATTGAGATTGTTAAAGAACCAGGCTGGCGTAAAACTCGAGAACCAGGCCTTGAAAATTCTGTCCCTCTGAGATTTTTGCGCAGCGGCAACATTTGGACATCCGACCCTGACAACATCAAGGCGACCGACCCGGTCAATAGCGATAAGACACCAACAACAGCAGGAAGAGATACCGAATCTTCCACTTGCTTTCAGTCGTGCATACGAGAAAAAATCTCTCATAGGCACAGTAACGAACAAAGAAGGTTACGAACGTTGTCATCCAAAGAATGAGTTCGTTGAAGGACAGAGTGGGTATTTCAAACTTTTCAAAAAAGTGAACAAACTAATCTGGTGCTTACCAATATCACTGGAGGGAGGAGTGTGATAAATTTGACTCTCTAAACTCAATCGCATGACAGCTGGACACAAGAAGTCAGAATTATCCTCTGCCCGTTGACTCAGGAAGTAATAGAACTCTCCACAAAGTGTACCCACTAAGGACCAATGAGGCAACGATATACCAACACAGAGCTCTGAAGCTAGAAAAATGTTCAACACCAGTAGCTCCAATTGTCAGTCATGGGGTGGCAGAAATTCAAGTCGTTCATGTTACTTGTTTCCAAGCATAAGTTACAGAAAAGAGCAAGCAATTCTGGACAAGTAGTGTGAGAGCAGTAAAACCATAGCAGTGGCAGAACGAATGTCAGCTTGCACACCAGAACAAACTGCTATTGACCAAGAAGAACTTCAGAAGAAAACTTAGTTTCACAAATGTGATTTCATAAAATTTGGAACTAGCCTCTCTAAAGATGGAGCTAAAGAAACTAAAGAAGCAATCAATCTCCTTCTACAAGCAAGATATTGAGATTCAATAAGAGCAAACTGTTGCAATAAAACAAGGCAGAAAAATGTTCAAAAGGAACAAAAAAAAGCTAGAGACGCTCAATGAAGCAAATGAGGGACTCGCTGAAAACTTGAAATGCATTCAGAATCTTAAGTGCAATTAGTCTGCATTCATTATAGGGGTGAAAAAAATGATAGCACCTCAGTTGCTATTTTTTCTAATTGCTAATTCTGATATGATATTCTTTAGCACTTTAGCAGACATCGCTTGATGTAATTGTAAAGGATGCTATCAGCCTGCGCCATTGCTGAGGATGACGTTCCGATGGCTTCCAATGATTTTCATGACAACGTTATAAATAGCAGCCTCATTTATTATTTCAAATATCGCAAGGTGATACGGCAATCATTTGAAAAGTTTGTCAGCTACTGTGCAATTGGATTTCAGGAGATTGTTTTTGGGAAGTTTTTGTCCTCAAAAATAAAGCACAGTATCTTTTTTTCTTGTCAATCGTTTGACACCGGATGGCGTTGAACATCAATTTTTGTGTCATCTGTTTATAAAACTCGCTGATTTCATTTAAATGGTTTATTGAATTATATCTATGCTGGTGTTCTTGAAGCGCATTTGAGTCATTGAACGGTGCGTTAATTTTGCTGGAGATCTAAAGTTCAGTTCTCCTGCTCAATGTTTTCCTAATTGATTCGGTAAATTGAAGCTGCGTAGTGAACGCTTAATCTATTCTGTTTTGGTTTAGTGTAACCTCCTGTTGCCGGCAGTATTCTACTCAAGGTTTCAGAAAATTTCATGCCTACCTTGTTGTTGCTCATTGTGAAAAAAACTGTATACCAATGTACTACATCATTATATGAATTCCTCAGATGCCCCAAGACCTCTCTTATCGATCCAAAAGGAAATTACTAGACATGTTTAACTATTGACCAAAAACATGAGCTTTCAGACCAACCGAATTGGGATCAAAACTCTAAAACTTCAGGTTTTGTCAAAAATAAAAATAAACAAAATTGGGAAATTTTACAAGACGGGACTGAAAATCGATACCAACCGTTTTTGGAAAGAAGAAATTTGGGCGAACAATTGTTTACACACACTAGTAGCGTAAACCATAAGCCGTCCTTGAGTCCGACGATCGGTATTGCATCATACCGATAGGTGTGGCTATTAATACTTATAAAGTGCATCAACTGCGTTTTTTTTTAATTTTTATTTCATTTTTTGTTAAATTTCTTAAACTCTTAGTTCAATGATGTCTATTCATGGTCAAGTGCCGTAACTTTGAGGCATTAAGTGTTGCGTATGTAATAATCTGGCTGATGTCAACAACATCAAATAGTACAGTAGATTCATAGTTACTATATAAATATTGACATAAATCACTTTACTTGATGTACCAATCGGGAACAAGTAACAATGATGTTATAGACGATATATACATATATATATATATATATATATATATTTATATAAATATATATATATATATATATATATATATTTATATGTACATATATATATATATATATATATATATATATATATATATATATATATCCTATTTTTTTCTTCTTAATCCTAATTGTTTGGATCGTGCAATAATTTAGAACCATTTCAAATTGTTTCAAAGAGCAGTTGACTCTCAGATCGACTATAATTCAATTCTGAATCAACTTTGATTTTTGTGCTAAGGTTTGCTAGAATTTAAGATCTGAAGAGTTATAATTCAATTGAGTTTTCTTGACAAAATTTAGCAACATTAATATAATTTGGCTGAAAACTTAGGATATTCAGCACGAGATTGAACATAGTTTATCAAAATGAATATTCTTAACTTCAATCAAACTTATAGTTAAAATCCTTTAATACGACCAGGTGACCAATAGTTTCGACTAGATTATTAGGCTAATGAGATTGTTAAAGAACCAGGCTGGCGTATAACTCGAGAACCAGGCCCCGAAAATTTTGTTCCTCTGAGATTTTTCGGCACCGGCAACATTTGGACAGCCGACCCTGACAACATCAATTGCAATAAGACACCAACAACAACAGTGGGATCCCGACAACAATAACAGCAAAAAAACCTTCAATTCAATATGGTGACGCAAAACAGAACACAGAGATTGGTTTGGATAAAAAAGGAAAAGACTTGAGCATTTCTTTCAATCACATGCGTTGTAACACAAGGGTGGCAGCAAAGCAACAGAGTCAACGACTGCTAACACCAAGATTTTTACGCTACAAACCGAGTGAAACCTTCTGCAGCTGAAACTGGCAACCAACATCAGGATGCATAATGAGTTACGTGAACGTCAACGGAAACACTGGGACAAAAAGCACTGCAGCTGTTACTACGTTCATCACACATCGAAAGAGACATCGAAGAAGACATAGACGAAGACAATGAACACTTCAATGCCGTCAAATTAGTGTTTGAGTTAACCAATTGGTTAATGGTCTCGTTTTCTTTTCAACAAGAAGATGAGATAACGAAATTCCATTTGATATCAGTCGTGCATACGGACAAAAAATCTCTCAGAGGCGCAATAGTGAACAAAGAAGCTTACGAACGTTCTCATTCAAAGAATAAATTCAATTCGTTGAAGAACAGAGAGGGTATTTCAAACTTTTCGATAAACTGAAAAAACTAATCTCGTGCTTTCCACTATCATTGGAGGGAGGTGTCTGATAAATTTGACTCTCCAAACTCAATCGCATGACAGCTGGACACAAGAAGTCAGAATTATCCTCTGCCCGTTAACTCAAGAAGTAATAGACCTCTCCACAAAGTGTACCCACTAAGGACCAATGAGGCAACGAAATATCAACACAGAGCTCTGAAGCCAGAAAAATGTTCAACACCAGTAGCTCCAATTGTCAGTCATGGGCTGGTAGAAGTTCAAGTTGTTCATGTTACTTGTTTCCAAGCAAAGGTTACAGAAAAGAGCAAGCAATTCTGGACAAGTGTGAGAGCAAAAAAACCATAGCAGTGGCAGAACGAATGTCAGCTTGCACACCAGAACAAACTGCTATTGAACAAGAAGAACTTCAGAAGAAAACTTAGTTTAACAAATGTGATTTCATAAAACTTGGAACTAGCCTCTCTAAAGAAGAAGCTAAAGAAACTAAAGAAGCAATCAATCTCCTTCTACAAGCAAGATATTGAGATTCAATAAGAGCAAATTGTTTCAAAAAAACAAGGCAGAAAAATGTTCAAAAGGAACAAAAAAAGCTAGAGACGCTCAATGAAGCAAATGAGGGACTCGTTGAATACTTAAAATGCATTCAGAAACGGATTGATTGTATACAAAACAGAACTCACTCATAAGAGAACGTGGTTTAATCAACTGAAGAGCAGGTGTCCTACTCACTTATTTCCGAAATAATGAAAAAACCCGCAATTTTGCATGAGAATCCTCGGGTTGACAAACCACTTCAACTGCACTGTGTTCAAGGAAAATATCGCCAAGAGAGACATCGCGCAAAATAAAACTGGCCGGGCAAGATCTCGCGCATGAAACATAAATGAGTGGTACACATCAAAAATGCACAGTCATTAGACACCGAGTCATGTCTAGCTGCAGTGACAACATTTATCACACGACATGGCTATCATCATCAGCAACAAAGGCACAAACCTTGTTGGAGCAGCTAAGGAGTTGAAGGCATTCACGAACAATGGGGACAAAGCTAAGTTTGGAAGTGACCTAGCTCAGAAAAAGACAGTTTGGAAATTCGTTATTTCAATACATCTGAAGTGCCAAGCTTTGGTGGAATCTGGGAGATACTAGTCCAAAACTGCCAGAAAGTACTTATTCCAGTCTTGGACAGCGAAGCCTCAAAGATGACGTCCTGAGCACAAAAAAGTATCCTGTAGAGCAAACCCTCAGCACAAGGCTCCTAACAGCAGTGAGTGACAACCTAGGAGAGTTGACAGCCCTCATACTCAGTCATTCTATTTCATGCGCCTTTTATTCCACCTAATGAACAATACCACCGCCTGCAAAACCCTTCAAAAAGGCTCACGCATATGCCGACTTGATCTGGATTGTATAGGCTTGATCTGGTTTCAGGGAACTTCAAGCTTATCTTGTTTTTGCCTATTGTAAAAAATACTCTTTTCCAAATTACTACATCTTTCTAGTAAATCTTCAGCTTTCCTAAAACCCCTGATGTCAAAGTCAGCATGAAATAACTGAATAGGTTGACTCAACTATTGAAAAGAACAAAAGCGGGAGCCATCAGACCAGCAGAATTGAATTCAAATTTCTAAAAATTGAAGTTCTGTCAAAACAATAATAATGACCGAAACTGAGAAATTATACTAGTTGGGACTGACAATCGGTACCACCCAATTTTGGAAAACAAATTTTTGAGCAGAATAATGTTTGCGCAAGCTAGTAGTGCAACTCCTAAGCTGTGCTTGAGCCGAACGAACGGTATTGCATCATACCGACAAATGTGGCTATTAATACTTATCAGGTGCAAAACCTGCATTTTTTGATGTTTTCTTATTTAATGTTAAAATAATTAAATTGTTAATTTTGTTATTCTTTAGGCGTTTAATCATGAAAGAACGCAATAATTTTGAAGCATTTAGAGTTGCGTAGATTTGAGGTGTGCTTACATCAACAACAGTAATATAGTGAAGTAGTTTGACATACACAAAGTAAATTTTGAAATCAATAATTTTACGAGATTAACCTATCGTGAACAAGTAAAAATAATGTTATAAATGATATATATATATATATATATATATATATATATATATATACATATATATATATATACATATATAATATATAGAAACAAATCTGACTTCTTTATACTTTATCCCAATTGTTTAGATCGTGCAATCATTTTGTATTTAGAACCATTAGAAATTGTTTGAAAGAGCAGTGGGATCTCAGAATCGAATTTAAATTTATTCTTAATCAACTGTTCTTTTTTGTGTTAAGGTTAGCTAGCACTTAGGACATGAGTACTAAGTTAATTGAGTTTTCTTGACAAGAAGTTAGCAAGAATTGGATGAATCCTTAGATATTTCAGCACGAGATTTAACATAGTTTATCAAAAAGGATATCCTCAACTTCAATGTTGTCTTTTGTGCTAAATTTTGCTAGCCCTTAAGACATGCAGAGTTCTAAATTATTTGAGCTTTCTTGACAAGGAATAAGAATTAAGCAACCTTACTATAATTTGGCTGAACCCTTAGAATTTTCAGCAAGAAATAGATCATAGTTTATCAAAAACGATATTCTTAACAACGTAACAATTTAAAGATGCAGTCCATTAATGCGACCAAGCGAACAAAATATCGACGAGGTCATCAGTCTATTGAAATTGATATGGATCCATGTCGACGAAAAACTTGAGAACCGAACCATGAAAATCATGTTTCGCTGAGATTTTTGAGCAGCCGCAACATAAGGACCCCGAGCCTTGAGATCATCAATATGAAACGGATAAAACCAATACGACACGGACAACAGCATTGGGAACCCGAAAACATTAACAGCCAAAAATCTTCAAATCAATATGGTGACGCAGAACGGACAACCGGAAGACAGAACCTGGAGATTGGTTTGGACAACCTTGGCAAGCCTTGAGTTAATGAATAAGTGTGGATAAGACTTGAGCAATTCATTCAATCACCCACCTTCTTTGTAACAAATGGGTGGCAGCAAAGCAACAGAGTCAATAGCTGCTATCACCAAAATCTTCATGATATAAACCAAGTGAAACCTTTTTGCAGCTGAAACTGGCAACCATCTTCAGGAAGCGTAACGAGTTGCGTGATCGTCAATCGGAACATTGGGACGAAAACATCAAAGCAATTACTACGGACATCACAAGATTGGAAAAACATCGAATGAGACAAGGATGGAATCAATAAACACTTCAATGCAGTCACGTCAAAGTTTGATGGGACGAATTGGCAAATGGTCAAATTGCCTTTTCAACCAGAGGAAGAGATATCAAAACTTCGACTTGATCTCCTTCTGAAAAAGACAAGAATGACCCAACTGGGCTTTAAGAACAAAGAAGCTTACGAACGTTCTCAGTCAAAAAATGAACTCGTCGATGAACTCACAGAGTTTTCCAAAAAAAATTAATCTGGGGCTTTCGAATATCATTGGTCAGAAGGTGGAGGAGAGTGGGAAATTCAACTCTCCACAGTGAACCTCATGAAAGCTGAAACAAGAAGTCAACATTCTTTGCCCGTAAATTGGAGAAGTTATAGGCCTGTCAACAAAGAGCATCCTCTACGGAGGAATCAAGCAACGATATACCAGCACGGTAAACTATAAATAGAAAAGGTCCAACTCCATTAGCCCCAATTGTCACTCATGTGAAAGCGGAAGAACAATGCCTTCATGTTATTTTAAGACATTGCTATTGAACCAGAACAACCTCAGAAGAGAACTCAATTTCACAAATGCGATTTCAAAATGTGTGCAGCTTGGACCTGTAACGAAGTAGCTACAAAAGCTACAGAATCAATCAATTTCATTTTACAGGGGGCAACAAGACTCTGAAATTCAAGTGGAACAAACTGCTGTGACCAAACAGGACAAAATAATGTTCAAACCGAACAAGTACGGGATAGACACGCTAACCGAAGCAAATGAGGAACTCACTGAATAAATGGAATGCGTTCAAAAACGGATTGATTTTATACAAAACGGAGCTCACTCAACAGAGAGCGTGGTTGAATCAACAGCAAAACAAGTTTCGTACCCACATACATCCGAAATTGAGAAAAAACACTTATTTTGTGCTTGAGATTTTTTTGGTTGACAAATAACTTCACCTGCACTGTGTTAGAAACCGACAAGGTTGCCTAGAGAGACAAAAAGTTTAAATCAATCTTGTACTCCACAAAAGCATCCAAAAACATTGAGGTGAGAATTGAAACAGCTCCTGAAAAAAAACAGTCCCTAAAGTTTGTTGAGATTGTCAAAACAACAGAAATTCCTGACAGATCTGCAGAAAAATGCTAATCATCGCACAGGGGAACTTAGTTGACTCCACATATTTTCAACTTTGTGGACACAATGTGTCCAATTTAAAGAATTCGAAATATAGTCAATCCCAAGGACAAGCAGTCTTCAACCAAAAGCATTGAATGGAAACTGTGGTGGAATTTGTTTTTCACAACGACAATATATAACAACAATTCGTGACACCAATGATGTCACGTGAGTGGCTGGTGCTAGAATTACGGTACTATTTGTTGAAACTGGTACAGGAAACTGGGCGGGCAAGATATCGCGCATGAAATATTCGTGAGCGGTACACATCGAAGTTGCACAGTCATCAGACCCCGAGTCAAGTCTAGATGTAGCAACAAAATTTGCAAACGACATGGCTATTATCATCAGATACAACTTCATGCTTACCTTGTTTTTGCCTATTGTAAAAAATACTTTTTTCCAAGGTACTACATCTTTCTAGTAATTCTTCAGTTTTCCTAAAACCTCTGATGTCGCATTCAATCTGAAATCACTGAGTGGGCTGACTCAACTATTGGACAGAACAAAAGCATGAGCCATCAGACAAGCAGAATTGGGTCCAAAACTCTAAAACTTGAAGTTCCGTCAAAACTCAAATAATGACAAAAACTGAGAAATTATACTAATTGAGACAAAAAATTCGGTACCACCCAATTTTGAAAAACCAAATTTTGAGCAGAACAATGTTTGCGCAAACTAGTAGTGTAACTCCTAAGCTGTGCTTGAGCCGAACGAGCAGTATTGCATCATCCCGACAACTGTGGATATTAATACTTATCAGGTGCAAAAACTGCATTTTTTGATGTTTTCTTATATCATGTTAAAATAAAAAAATTTTTAATTTTGTTATCCTTTAGATGTTTATTAACGAAACAGCGCAATAGTTTTGAAGTTTTTAGAGATGTGTAGATATGAGTTGTGCTTACATCAACAACAGTAAAATAGAGAAGTATTTTTTTTCATATACATTTTGAAATCAATCACTTTATGTGATTAAATAATCGTGAACAAGTAACCCTGAGGTTTTGAATGATATAGATATATACAAATATATATATATATATATATATATATATATATATATATATATATATATATATATATATATATATATATATATATATAATATATATATATATATAAATATATATATATATATATAAATATATTTATGTATGTATATATATATATATATATATATATATATATATATATAAATATATATCTGACTTTTGTTTACTTTATCTCAATTTTGCTAGCACTTAAGACATGCAGAGTTCTAAGTTAATTGAGCTTTCTTGACAAGAAGTTGGCAACATTATTTTAATTTGGCTGCAGCCTTAGATATTTCAGCACGAGATTGAAAATGGTTTATCAAAAAGGATATTCTTAAAATTGTTCCAATATAAAGATGCAATCTATTAATATGACCAAGCGAACAAAATATCGACGAGATCATGAGTCTATTGAAATTGATATGGATCCAGGATGTCGTAGATCTTGAAAACCAGACCTTTAAAATCATGTTCCGCTGAGATCTTTGATTAATCGCAAAATAAGGACCCGAACCTTGACAACATCAATATGAACCGGATAATACCAATATGAGACGGACAACAGCATTGGGAACCCGAAAACATTAACAGCCAAAAATCTTCAGATCAATATGGTGACGCAAAACGGACAACCGGAAGACAGAACCCGGAGATTGGTTCTGGACAAGCTTGGCCAGGCTTGAGTTAACGAATAAGTGTGAATAAGGCTTGAGCGTTTCATTCAATCACCCACGTCTATTGTAACACGTGGTTGGCAGCAAAGCAACAGAGTCAATGACTGCTATCACCAAAATCTTCAAGATATAAACCAATTGAAACTTTTTGCAGCGGAAACTGGCAACCATCATCAGGAAGCGTAACGAGTTGCGTGATCGTCAATCGGAACATTGGGACGAAAACATCACACCAATTACTGCGAACATCACAAGATTGGGAAAAACATCGAGTAAGACAAGGATGGAAACAACAAACATTTCAAGGCAGTCTCGTAAAAATTTGAAGGGACTAATTGGCAAATGGTCAACTTGTTCTTTCAACAAGGGGAAGAGACATCAACCCTCGACTTAATCTCATCCGAATAAAAACATGAATGACCCAAGTGGACAAAAAGAACAAAGAAGCTTACGAATGTTCTCATCCAAAACATGAACTCATCGATGAACGGAGAGGGTTTTCCAAGAAACTAATCTGGGACTTTCCAATATCATTGGTCAGAAGGTGGAGGAGTGTGAGAAATTCAACTCTCCGCAGTCAACCTCATGACAGCTGAAACACGAATTCAACATTCTTTGCCCGTTAATTGGAGAAGTTAGGGACCTGTCAAAAAAGAATATCTTCTACAGACGATTCAGGCAACGATATACCAGCACAGAAAACTATAAATAGAAAAAGGTCCAACTCCATTAGCCCCAATTGTCAGTCATGTGAAAGCGAAAGAACAATGCTTTCAAGTTAAATATTTTAAGACATACCTTACAAAAACTTACAAGCAACTGTGGACAAGTCCTGGAGCAATCAAATTTAAGCGTTGGCAGAGCAAATGTCAGTTTGCTAAACGAAACAGACTGCTATTGACCCAGAACAACCTCAGAAGAAAACTCAATTTCGCAAATGTAATTTCAAAGTGTTTGCAGCTTGGATCTGTAATGAAGGAGCTACAAAAGCTACAAAATCAACCAATTTAATTTTACAGGCGGCAACAAGACTTTGAAATTCAAGTGGATCAAACTGCTGTTGCTAAACAGGATCGAATAATGTTCAAAACGAACAAGAAGGGGCTGGACACGCTAATTGAAGCAAATGTGGAACTCCCTGAATAAATGGAATGCATTCAGAAACGGATTGATTTTATACAAAACAGAACTCACTCAACAGAGAACGTGGTTGAATGAACAGCAGAGCAGGTGTCCTACCCACGTACATTCGAAATTGTGGTAACACTCTTTTTTTGCTTGAGATTTTTTCGGTCGACGAATAACTTCACCTGCACTGTGTTAAGCAACAGACGAGGTCGCCAAGAGAGACAAAAAATTAAATCAATCTTGAACTCCACAAAACCATCCAAAAACATTGAGGTGAGAAATGAAACAGCTCCTGAAAGCAAACAGTCCCTAAAGTTTGATGAGATTGTCAAAACAATAGAAATTCCTGACAGATCTATAGAAAGATGCTAATCATCGCACAAGGGAACTTAGTTGACTCCACATATTTTCAACTACGTGGACACAATTTGTCAAATTTAAAGAATTTAAAGAATTCGAAATATAGTCAGTTCCAAAGACATGCAGTTTTCTACCGAAAGCATAGATTGCAAACAGTGGAGGAATTAGTTTTTCACGACGACAAAATATAAGAACACTTCGTGGCACTGATGATATCACGTGAGTTGCTGGTGTTAGATTTATGGTATTATTTGTTGAAACTGACACCGAAAACTGGGCGTGCAAGATATAGCGCATGAAATATTCATGAGCAGTACACATCGAAGTTGCACAGTCATTGGACACCGAGTCATGTCTAGCTGTAGCAACAAAATTTGTCAAACGACATGGCTATTTTCATCAGATAAAACTTCATGCTGACCTTGTTTTTGCCTATTGTTAAAAATACTTTCTTCCAAGGTACTACATCTTTCTATTAATTCTTCAGTTTTCCTGAAACCTCTGATGTCGCATTCAATCTGAAATCACTGAATGGGTTGACTCAACTATTGAACAGAACAAAAGCATGAGCCATCAGACAAGCAGAATTGGGTCCAAAACTCTAAAACTTGAAGTTCTGTCAAAACTAAAATAATGACAGAAACTGAGAAATTATACTTGTTGGGACTGAAATTCGGTACCACCCAATTTTGAAAAACAAAATTTTGAGCAGAACAATGTTTTCGCAAGCTAGTAGTGCAACTCCTAAGCTGTGCTTGAGCCGAACGAACGGTATTGCATCATACCGACAACTGTGGCTATTAATACTTATCAGGTGCAAAAACTGCATTTTTTGATGTTTTGTTATTTAATGTTAAAATACTTAAAGTTTTTATTTTGTTATCTTTTAGATGTTTTTTCACGAAACAGCGCAATAATTTTTAGGCATTAGGAGTTGCGTAGATATGAGTTTTGCTTACATCAACAACAGTAAATTAGTGAAGTATTTTGACATTTACAATGTAAATTTTGAAATCAATCACTATTTTTGAATAACCAATCGTGAACAATTAACAATGATGTTATGAATGCTATATATATATATATATATATATATATATATATATATATATATGTACGTATATATATATATATATATATATATATATATATATATATTATAACTGACTTTTTTTTAACTTATCTCAATTATTTAGATCGTGCAATCGTTTTGTATTTAGAACCATTAGAAATTGTTTCAAAGAGCAGTGGGATCTCAGAATCGAATATAAATTGATTCCTAATCAATTGCTCAAGATTAGCTAGCTTTTAAGACATGACAGCTGAAACACGAAGTCAACATTCTTTGACCGTCAATTGGAGAGGTTATGGACCTGCCAATAAACAATATCCTCTACAGACGTTTCAGGCAACGATATACCAGCACTGAAAACTAAAAAAAGAAAAAGGTCCAACTCCATTAGCCCCAATTGTCAGTCATGTGAAAGTGAAAGAAACCATGCCTTCAAGTTACATATTTTAAGACATAACTTACAAAAACTTACAAGCAACTGTGGAAAAGTGCTGGAGCAGTCAAAAAATATATAGAAACAAATCTGACTTTTTTATACTTTATCCCAATTGTTTAGATCGTGCAATCATTTTGTATTCAGAACCAGAAGAAAATGTTTCAAAGAGCAGTGGGATCTCAGATCGAAAATAAATTGATGCTTAATCAACTGGTCTCTTTTGTGCTAAATTCTGCTATCCCTTAAGACATGCACAGTTCTAAGTTATTTGAGCTTTCTTGACAAGAATTAAGCAACCTTACAACATTTTGGCTGAACCCTTAGAATTTTCACCAATTAATTGAACATAGTTTATCAAAAACGATATTCTTAACAACGTTACAATCTAAAGATGCAGTCCATAAATACGACCAAGCGAACAAAATATCGACGAGATCATGAGTCTATTGAAATTGATATGGATCCAGGTCGACGTAAAACTTGAGAACCGAACCATGAAAATCATGTTTCGCTGAGATTTTTGAGCAGCCGCAACATAAGGACCCCGAGCCTTGACAACATCAATATGAACCTGATAAAACCAATACGACACGGACAACAGCATTGGTAACCCGAAAACTTTAACAGCCAAAAATCTTCAAATCAATATGGTGACGCAAAACGGACAACCGGAAGACAGAACCTGGAGATTGGTTTTGACAACCTTGGCAAGCCTTGAGTTAATGAATAAGTGTGGATAAGACTTGAGCAATTCATTCAATCACCCAACTTCATTGTAACAAGCAGCAAAGTTGTTTGCAGCAAAGCAACAGAGTCAATAGCTGCTATCACCAAAATCTTCAAGTTATAAACCAAGTGAAACCTTTTTGCAGCTGAAACTGGCAACCATCATCAAGAAGCATAACGAGTTTCGTGATCGTCAATCGGAACATTGGGACGAAAACATCACACCAATTACTGCCAACATCACAAGATTGGGAAAAACATCGAGTAAGACAAAGATGGAAACAATAAACACTTCAAGGCAGTCACGTCAAAATTTGAACAAACTAACTTGCAAATGATCAAGTTGTCCTTTCAACAAGAGGAAGAGATATCAACCTTCGACATGATCTTCTTCGGAAAAAGACAGGAATGACCCAATTGGGCAAAAAGAGCAAAGAAGCTTACGAACTTTCCAATCCAAAACATGAGCTCGTCGATGAACGGAGAGGGTTTTCCAAAAGACTGATCTGGGGCTTTCCAATATCATTGGTCAGAAGGTGGAGGAGTGTGAGAAATTCTCGAAAACACCATCATAAGAATAACAGTTGAAACCTCATAACAGTTGAACCTCATAACAGTTGAAACACGAACTCAACATTCTTTGCCCGTTTACTGGAGAAATTACAGAACTGTCAACAAAAACTATTTTCTACGGACGAATGACGCAACGATATACCAGCACAGAATACTAAAAATAGAAAAAGGTCCAACTCTATTAGTACAAATTTTCAGACATGGGAAAGCGAAAGAATAAAGCCTTCGTGTTAAATTTTTTATGACATAACTTATAGAAACCAGCAAGCAATTTTGGCCCAGAACAATCTCAGGTGAAAGTTCAGTTTCACAAATGTGATTTCAAAACGTTTGCAGCTTGGATCATGTAATGAAGTAGCTACAAAAGCTACAGAATCAGACCAATTTCATTTTACAGGCGCAACAAGACTTTGAAGTTCAAGTGGAACAAACTGCTGTGTCCACAGAATAATGTTCAAAACGAATTCGAAATATGGTCAATCCCAAGGACAAGCAGTCTTCTACCGATTGCATAAATTGCAAAATTGGAGGAGTTAGTTTTTCACAACGACGACGACATGATCTGGAGAAGATGGACTCACGAATAACACCCGCAATGAATCAAAGATTGAAGTAGTGAAAAGAACATGTGCGAAACCTATAAGAAAAAGATTTTGTTTGGATGGTGGATGACTTAGTGAAACTATTTAAGTTCATAATGGGAAAAGTCATCCAAGTCGTCAAAGGCGACGATAGCGTCGTAGGATCAACGGGAGTCAAAACGGCACTATCAGCAGTCCGGTAGTGAAATCTTCGACAAATTCTTATGATGTTGTTTTGGAGATCAAAATCGGGGTAGGCGATGTTCTTGCCACTATTGGACCAAAACTTGAGCCATCAGACCAACAGGGTTGAAATCAAAACATTCAATTTTGAAACCTTGATTTCAGCGGGGTTTAAACATACAGCGCAATAAAATTGAGGCATTTAGAGTTGGGTAGGTATTAGTTGTGCTTACGTCAACAACAACAAAATATTGCATTAAATAAATAGCAAACAATGTAGTTATTTGACACTTACTTTGTAAATACTAACAGATATCACTTTACTTGATTAACCAATCAGGAACAAGTAACAATGATCATATAAATGATATTTATCTGATTTTTCACCTTACCCGAATTGTTTTGAGATCGCAAACGTAATATATTTAGAACTTTTAGAAACTCTAAAAACGTGAACTTCAGGAATACCGCAGGCTTACAACATCCTTTTACAATTACATCAGGCGATTTCTACAAAAGGATATTAAAATAAGCAATTACAAGAGCAACTGAGGGGCTATATTTTCTCGACCACTATAATGACGCCGACTCATTACCTGTAAAAAGTGTCTACAAGAAGTTTTCGTCTGATTTCTGTCGGTGTTTGGGGAGTTCAAATTCCTGCTTTTGTCCTGTTTCGTTTTCTTTTCGCTTTGGCAGTTTGTTTTCGGGGACGTAGTAATTGCCTTCAAGGATTGAGAGGAGATAGGGGACATCGTGCACTTCCATGTACATAGAGAGTGGGAGTATTTTTAGTGTTTCGAGTCTTTGATGGTATTCGGTGTTTCCACCGCATATCCACTTCGTGGCCTGTGGAATTGTTTCGAGAGTACAAATATAATATATTTAGAACCGTTAGAGATCCTAAGAAAGTGAACCTCAGGAATAGCGCAGGGTTCCAACATCCTTTACAATCACATCAAGCGATCTCTGCAAAGGGATATCAAAATAAGCAATTAGAAGAGCAACTGCGGAGCTATTTTTCCTTGACCACTATAATGATGCAGAATAATTGTCCGTAAGTGTCCTGAGGTACGGCCAATTGGCTTTTTGAAGAGCTGGCGATGCATAAAGAAGTGCCTGCATGCAGATCTCATGCAGCTGGGTAGAAAGATACGACTATGTTTAGGCAACGTTGAGAAACAGGGCACGGCATTAAATCTTTGCATTAAGCTTTGGAAAATGAAAATCCATACACAGAAGCCAACTTTTTTATCGATGCACAGAAAGCGTTCAAACTTCTGAACCGAAAACGTATCCTCAAGAGTTTACAATGTTTTTCACCTGGTTGTTTAACGTAAAACACATGTTAAAGCAAAAAAACATACAATGAATGGGAACTTGAAACGTTGAAGAGACACCTAGACTATCTCAAGGGAAAAACTACTTCTTGGTTTCAATTTCTGGAAACAAAAAGAGGAGGATTAAACTAATTTGCTGAAAAGAGGAAATAAAATTTCAAAAACCTCTCTTCAAGTTACCTATGAAGCGTTCAAGCTAAAACGATGAATATCAAAAACTACCCTACTATGTTAGTTGTATGTTATTTTAGTTTTTTTAGATATAAAATTAAAATTAGCAACGTTACTATTAATTGGCTGAAGCCTTACAAAAAACAAAACGACATTGAACTTAGCTTATCCCTAAGGATATTCATAATTTCAATCAAACATAAGGATGCAGTCCTTTAATACGACCAGCAACCAATAGCTTCGATGAGATTATTAGTCAATGGAAATCAGCAAAGAACCAGCCTAGCATAAAAGTCGAGAACCAGAATTGACGATTAGGTTTCGCTGAGATTCTTGAACAGCCGCAACAAGGTATTTTGTTATGTTTTTCCAGGGCTCTTGTTTTGCTGTCCTTTTCAAGTAATGATTTGTTTTCGGCTCTCGAAAATTGCTTGAATGTGAAACTGGTGTGATGTTCACTTCCGGATTAATGTCTGCTACACATTATTTGCTTGCAGATTTGAGGTTGTAGAAAAGAACGCAAAGGAACAAGAACGTTCTAGAGACGCTCAATGAAGCAAATGAGAGTCTCCGTGAATAATTCGAATGCATTCTGAAACGAAATGATTTTATACAAAAAAACTCTTTCAACAGTGCCTGGATGAGTCAACTGCAGAGCAGGTGTCCTAATCACGTACTTCCGAAATTGTTGTGGAAACACCCACAATTGCGTTTCAGATTTTTTTCAAATTCACGAACAAATTCATCTGCACTGTCGACGAACAAATTCATCTGCACTGTGTTAAGCAACAGAAAAGGTTGCCGAGAGAGACAAACTGTATAAATCAATTTTCTAATCCACAAAACCATCAGCAAAAATTGAGCAGATAACTGAAACAATTCCTGAAAGCAAACAGTTCCCAATGTTTGATGAGATTGTCAAAACAACAGAAATTCCTGACAGATCTGCAGAAATGTGCAAATCACGGCAGAATGGACAGAATGGAATTTACTTGGCTCCACAGATAATCAACTTCGTGGAAACAGTGTGTCCATTTTAAAAAATCCAAAACATAGTTAGTCTCAGGGACAAGCAGTCTTCTACTGAAAACATAGATTGTGAACAATAAAGGAATGTTTTTTTTTCACGAAGACAAAAAATGACAACAATGTGAGACACCAACGATGCCAAGTGAACTGCTGGTGGTGGGTTTACGTTGTTATTGTTAAAACTGGCCGGGCAAGATATCACGCATGAAACATCAAGGAGCGGTACACATTAAATTTGCACAGTCATTAGACACTGCGTCATGTCTAGCTGTAGTAACGATATTTGTCAAATCAAATGGCTATTATCATCAGCAACAAAGCCAAGAAAATGAATCATTCACGGACGAATGACAAAGCTAAGATCGAAAATGACCTAGATGAGAAGAAGATTGTTTGGAAAACTATTACATCCGGAGCGCCACACTTTGGTGGAATCTGGGAAATACTAGTCCAAAGTTGCCAGAAAGTCATTATTGCAATCTTGGACAGAAAATTTCACAGATGAGGTCCTCGTTGCGAAAACGTGTCCTGTAGAGCAAACTCTCGACGAAAGACCCCTTACCCTGCAATGAATGACAACCCAGAAGTTCTGACAGCCCTCACACTCATTCATTTCATGACATGCGCCTATGACGCGATCCAGCAAACGCTACCACGGCCTGGAAGATCCTTCAAATGGCTCAAGCATATGCAGACATGATCTGGAAAAGATAGACTCAGGAATATCACCGGCTCTGAATCAAAGATCGAAGTAGTGAAAAGAACATCTGCGAAACCTATAAGAAAGAGATTTGGATGGTAGATGTTTGGATGGTAAATGACTTAGTGAAATGATGTGAGTTCATAATGGGAAAAATCATCCAAGTAGTCAAAGGTGTTTTCGAGATCAAGATCGGGGTAGGGTATGTTGGTGCCACTATTGGGCCAAAAAAGGAGCCATCAGACTAACAGCGTTGAAATCAAATTGTTAAATTTTGAAGTTTTGTCAAAACTCAAAAAGTTGGAACTGAAAATCTGTACACCCGTTGATTTTGGAACACAAAAATCTGAGCGACCGAGGTTTTGACACACCAGCAGGATAAAACATGAGCTTCTCTTGTAATCAACAAATGGTATTGCATGATACCTACAAGCGTGGCCATCAGCACTTATATGGCGCAAAAGTTGCAATTCTTGATGTTTTGCAATTTATTGTTAAATTTCCTTATTTGTTAATTATGTGATCCTTTAGGTGTTCGTTCATGATCGAGCGCAAAAAATTTGAGGCATTTGGAGTTGCGTAGGTATGAGTTGTGCTTACGTCAACAACAACAAAAGAGTGCAGCAATTTAATAGCAAACAATGTAGTAATTTGACATTTACTGACATAGATCTCTAAATACTGACATTTAAGTACATTTATGTAAACACTGACATAGATCAATTTACTAGAGTAACCAATCAGAAACAAGTAACAATGATCATATAAATAATTTTTATCTGATTGTTCACATTATCCGAATTAGTGGTAGTAGTAGTAGTAGAAGTAGTAGTAGTAGTAGTAGAAGTAGTAGTAGTAGTAGTAGTAGTAGTAGTAGTAGTAGTAGTAGTAGTAGTAGTAGTAGTAGTAGTAGTAGTGGTAGTAGTAGTAGTAGTAGTAGTAGTAGTAGTAGTAGTAGTAGTAGTAGTAGTAGTAGTAGTAGTACATGAGAGTCTTTAGGGTCGGAGCACACGGGTGTAAACTCTTCAGTTTTCGTTTTGCACGAGTTTTTTCATTGGATTGCAAATTCCACAGTTGCACAGAAGTCTTCAGGTGCAGCTGTCGAGTTTCGTTGTAGCTTCTGTGGAAGTAGTTTTGGTACATCTCTGTCAGAAGTTTCTTCGTCATTGGCTTCTCCGTTGTTCTTCTGATGATGTTGTATAGCTTTGCGGCTCTGAAAAAAAAGTTTTCATCTGATTTCTGTCGGTGTTTGTGGAGTTCAAATTCCTGCTTTTGTCTTGTTTCGTTTTCTTTTCGCTTTGGCAGTTTGTCTTCGGGGACGTAGTAATTGCATTCTAGGATTGAGAGGAGATAGAGGACATCATGCATTTCCATGTACATAGAGAGTGGGAGTATTTTCAGTGTTTTGAGTCTTTGATGGTATTCGGTGTTTCCACCGCATATCCACTTCGTGGCCTGTGGAATTGTTTCGAGAGTACAAATATAATATATTTAGAACCGTTAGAGATCCTAAGAAAGTGAACCTCAGGAATAGCGCAGGCTTCCAACATCCTTTACAATCACATCAAGCGATGTCTGCAAAGGGATATCAAAATAAGCAATTGGAAGAGCAACTGAGGAGCTATTTTTCCTTGACCACTATAAAGATTCAGACTAATAGCCCATAAGTGTCCTGAAGTACGTCCAATCAGCTTTCTGAAGAGCTGCGACTTTTCATAGGGGGATGCAGAAGGAAGTGCTTGAATGCAGATCTCATGCAGCTAGGTAGAAACATACAACTATGCTTAGGCAAGCTTGAGATACAGGGCATGCCATTAAATCTTTGCAGTATGCTTTGGAAAATGAAAGTCCAGACACAGAAGTCACTCTTATTATTGATGCACAAAAAGTGTTCAAATATCTGAATCGGAAACTTATCCTCAAGAGTGTACAATATTTTTCACATCGTCGTTAAACACGAATCATGTTAAAGCCAAAAAAACATTCAATAGAAGCGAACTTGAAACATTAAAGAGACACCTAGTCCATCTCATGGGAAAAACTACTTCTTGTTTTCAATTTCTGGAAACAGAAAGAAGATTAAACGAATTTGCTGAAAAGAGGAATAAAAATTCCAAAAACGTCTCCTCAAGTTATCTATAAAGCGTTCAAGCTAAAACGATGAATACCGAAAACTACCCTCGTATGTTAGTTGTATCTTAATTGAGTTTTTTTGATAAGAAATGAGCAACATTACTATGAAGCTTTACAAAGTTCAGTACAAGATTGAACTTAGCTTATCCCTAAGGATATTCATAAGATACAGTCCTTTATTACGACCATAAACTTTAAATCACATTCCTAAAGTAACGAAACATCGAGCAGCACTGCCTCCTTGGGCCAGTAAGGAAGCTTCTCACATGATGAAGCAGTTGAACACCAAAAAGAAAGCTTGGAAAATCTTAAATGTTAGTAGACTCCTCAAACGAAAGAAGCTAGAGAAACAGATTTTGAAACAGCTGAACATCAATCTAAACATTTTCCAAGACAAAATTTTCACAAGCAGGCGTTTTAGCACTATACAAAAACACTTGAAATGTGTCCGAAAGCCCTCTGTTTTGCCAGCAACAATCGAGTTCGGTATTGAAAAAGCTAGTAGTGACAGCGAAAAAGCCACCCTCTTCAATTTGTTCTTCAAAAGAGTATATAACAGTAAATAACCTCCTCTACTGATTTACACAAAAAGCAAACTTAACTTTATAAAAACTTCGCGCCTGGAAATTGAAGAGTTCTCACAAAACTTAGACCTGAACAAATCAACAGGCCCCGATAACCTAGGAAATATTATCCTCAGAAATTGCGCTAAGACTTTGAGTAAATCTCTCCTATTGCTGTTCCAAACAACCCTGAATAAAGGAAGTTTCCCGGAACTCTGGAAACTAAGTCAAATCACGCCAGTATATAAAGAGGGAAGTAAAGCCGATGTCAACTGCTGCAGATCCATAAGTCTTTTATACTGCGTCTCAAAGCTGTTGGAAAGAATTATTTTCAAACGAATATACTCAAATTGCAGAGACAGTCTCTTTGAAAACCAATTCGGATTTAGACAGAGGAGGTCTGCAACAACTCAACTACTACTTTTTCTAAACTCTTTATACGCCAAACTTGACGATGTGAAAACGAAAGAGTTGTCTGTCCTCTACCTAGACTTTGCAAAGGCCTTCGACAAAGTCTACCACAACAAACTAATTGAAAAACTGCATTTTTTCGAAATTGGAGGAAATCTTTTAAAACTGATTGAATGGTACCTTAATAAAAGGAAACAGTGCGTCAAGATTAATAATGCATTATCCGAAAAATTAGAAATCACTAGCGGTGTCCCACAAGGGTCAATCTTAGGTCCTCTGCTCTTCCTCTTCTTCATAAATGACCTTCCATCAGAAACTCCTCTCACTGAAAATTTCGGTTTCGCAGACGACTTCAAACTGATTAGCGTAAATCAGGAAGAATTAAAAAAGAGCGTGGAAGGAATCGAAAACTGGGGCGATCGAAATCACTTGACACTAAATGCATCAAAATGTAAACTTCTCTCTCTCAAAAGCGAACAAAAAGCTTCACTAAAAAATCAGGAGCTAGGAGAGGTTGATAGTCAACGGGACCTTGGTTTGATTGTCTCCAAAAAACTTAATTGGAAAAGCAACTGTAATCACCGGCTTTCGAAAGCAACAAAAGCATTCTACCAAATAAAACGAAGTATGACCGACAGCGCCTCAATAAAAAATAAATTGAATGCCTACACTGGCTATGTCCTGCCAATACTATCATACTGTTCTCAAGCTTGGCTCCCAAACAGACAGCAGATGGAGAAAATTGAAAAGCTACAAAAAAGAGCCACTTCATGGATACTAAGTGGAAGGAACTGTACCTACAAAGAAAAGCTAATAGCACTTAAATTGTTGCCCCTAAGCGTGTATGTCGAAATGCACGATTTACTACTTTTACTATCGTTACTTGACAATAAATTCGACATCAAAGTAAACTTCGAATATCAAGACTTTGAAAAGACTAGACAAAACGCAAGAGGGGAATTAAAAATAGCAAAAAATTGTCTCAGGAAGACTGATGAAAACTTCCTTCACAGATGTAAAAGAAACCAATTTGTCAAATTAAAATTACTTCCAATACTTAAAACAAACGTTTTCGAACTTTACGTTCATCGTCAGGTTAAAACTGTTTTACAAATTGTTAAAAGATAAAATGAATATGTATTTACATTTGTCTGAGATGACAATTAAAACAATTCTGGGAAACATTCTAAAAAATTCAATCGAAAATTTTTCCTTATATACAATATTTAGCCTATTTACAACACATATTTACATCTGTTATCAATTTACTTAAAAACATTCCTATTCCGGATTTTTCGATTTTGTCCATGTTCTTGTATTTTTAGGGTTATTCCGAATTTGCCCTAACCATAAGTATCCCTCTTGTGGAGGTTTTGCAAATTTCGTTTTGTCATGCACAAAATGTTTTTTGCCCTATGCATTCTCATTTAGTCAAAAATATGATTTGAACTAATATTTTAGCGTGAGTTCCCTCCCCCTATATTCGTCGCGTGTGTTTAGTGCCGGCTTCAGCTTGCTGATATATATAGCTTCGATGATCATTAGTT
The DNA here is from genome assembly GCF_964194025.1 of Convolutriloba macropyga. Classification (NCBI taxonomy): domain Eukaryota; kingdom Metazoa; phylum Xenacoelomorpha; order Acoela; family Convolutidae; genus Convolutriloba; species Convolutriloba macropyga. The sequence goes on along the minus strand of NC_134471.1, from coordinate 8,881,983 downwards.
TTTCTACTGACCGACAGGCGTCCAGAATTCTCCATTCAATGTCATTCGTGGCGCTACTTCACAGAGCCAAACTACTTTACAACATCTTTTCCAAAGTTCCTTCTAATTCAACACAACTATCGAGCAAAAAAAAACTGTGAGTGACATCTACTGGAATTTCTTTGAAACAAAATACGACTTTAACAACAAATGCACGTGGAGAATCTTATGCAAATCTGGGATGTGCAACCCACGATCGAAAATCGAATAGAAATTGGACACGAAAACAAGGGTGCCTTGGAGCACCCCTGGCAAGACCCTAAAGCCTGAACTACTACTACTACAACCAATAGTTTCGACGAGATTATTAGTCAATCGAAATTAGTAAAGAACCAGCCTAGCATAAAAGTCGAGAACCAGGGCGTGAGATTCGTGAGCAGCCACAACAAGTTATTTTGTTATGTTTTCCAGGGCTCTCGTTTGGATGTCTTTTCAGGTTAAGATTTGCTTTCGGCTCTGCATTGCTTGCAAATGAAACTCGAGTGATGTTCACTTCCGGATGAATGTCTGCTACAGTTTATTTACATGTAGATTTGCAGTTTTAGAAATGAACGCTTCAAACTTCTGAGTCGGTCGAGGAACTTAGAACAATGTACGGGGTTCAGCTAGTATTTTGGTTAAGTTCAGTACTACTGTTTCTACTCGCTGGGAAGAAATACTATGTATATGTAGGATAAGATGACAAAAGCGAGGGTAATAAAAACAAAAGCGAGGAAGAGGAAAGTCAGACCTGGTTAACTACATTTGTTAGAACAGTTGTCAAATTCAGTAAAAAACCTGAAGCATGAGCTTCCTCCTAAAAGTTTGAAATGAATTTTAGGTAGGCATTGTCAATGCAAGGCTCTCCCACAAAATCTTGGAGCAAAAAAAATTTCTTAGGGTATAAAATGCAAAAGTGACGCGCCACCGTTCAACGCGTCCGTAGTAACCCTTGCAGAGCAGAACCGGCGGTGTCTTAGATCACTTTATAAATATCGCTCAAATATCCATTTAAAACGGCATTTCTCATTCCTATTAGGTTATCTCGCCTTTACGGGCGCGTTGAACGGTGGCGCGTCACTTTTGCATTTTATACCCTAAGAAATTTTTTGTTAGCCTAATTGTTGTGATAAACTTATTAAATCGAATGTGGACAAATTTACAAACTGTGTATTTTCAGATCAAATTGAGCTAGGTACTTGAACAAAACTTATCCGCCGGCGCCAGCATTGGTTCCACAGGATTATATTCCAAACACCCGTCGTTCCTAGCTTGACGGGCACTTTTTGTTGCTGTATATTCCCAGATGCGCTATCACGTCTTCAAGAGTTCGGCCTCAAAAAACATAATTAAATGAAAACTATTTGTTAAGCTTGCCGTCGGTGCCAGCATTGGTTCCATAGGCTCCTTAACTCTTGGTTTTCATTCTCCATCACCCTCATCCTTTCCTTATTAAATAAAATCATTTGCTAAGCGTGCCGTCGGTGCCAGCATTGGTTCCACAGTTAGTTTTCGGTTTTCATTCTTCACCACACTCCCTCTTTTTGTTGTCGTCGGTGCCAGAATGGGGATCTTTTCCGTTTGTGCCCCCCAGTACATTATGCTCCCCCCAGTGACAGAGCACGTGTCATTACATAGTAAATCATTATGTAAAAATATTGCACGTGCGTCTGGGGGTTGCAAATAATATGCACCCACTAAGCTGGGGGGCACAAACGGAAAAGATCCCAGAATGGGTTCCATAGACACTAGCAGTTTGTATACTTTGTAAATTTATAGTTGCTGTCTGCCGGCGGTGCCAGTATTAGTCCCATAGGCAGTACATTAAAAAAATATGCGTTGTCCATCTTTTTAATTGGGTTCACCGCAAAACCCAAAAATTTATACAGCGCTTACCCGAAATGTCACCCAGAGAATCACAATTTTTTAATTCCTGCGATGAGAAACTGCAAAAAGCATAAATTCACGTGTTTCTTCTGCCACAAAATTACGCATATGACTTCTAAATGCACGGGTTTCGATAAGACCGACATTGACGTCCTGATCAAATTAGATAAAAATCTCCTTCACATCTGCAATGACTGCACAGATAACAAAGACAATGCCATTGACAATAAAATTGATGATCAACTCATTGAAATCAAGGAACAAATGAAAATGTTTGCACAAAGTATCGAAAAATCAAACCAAATGATAGAAACCGTAAGACTTGACCTCAGTGAACTGAAAAAACCAAAAAAATACGCCCAGTCCCTTGGAAATGTAACAAAAGGTGCGACTAAAACAGCATTTCATAGCACAAAATTAAATGACGGAATTGGTATTCGCGTCTGTGGAGTACCTGAGTTCACGTCAAAATCGGCCGATGAACAAATTCACGCTGAGATGGGGGCTGTAGAAGAGATGCTCGACTTTCTCAACATTGAAGACAAGAAAGTTAGCATTATTCACCGCATTGTAAGATTCGACCCCACAAAGGCAGTCCCATGCACGCTTCTGATACATCTAGAAAACCCAATCAGCAAGGACCTGGTACTGAAATCTGCTCATCGCTTAAAGGATTTCGACAAGCAAGTCTTCGTGAGCCCTGAGTTGTCACCAGTCGATGCTAAAAAAGAAAACGAATGTCTGAAAACCCGCCGAAAACTGATAGACGAAAATGAATTTGATCGGAAAAAATTTCGTTTTCGAAATCTAACAGTGGAGTGGAAGTAAAGGTAAATGGTGCATGGGTGACCAACACCGACTCCAACGCAAACACTGAAGACTCTTCCTCAGAAGATGAAGATGGGTCTTGACTAACCTCAATCAAAATGCTAACGTGTAACGTCAGAAGCCTTCTGAGGCTAGAAAGAAAAATGGCATTCTCAAACGCAATCGCAACTCTGAAATACGATCTCCTTTGTTTGACAGAAACTTGGCTCACACCACATGTGCGAAATACTGCATTGTTCTTGCCAAATTACAGCATATATCGAACAGATAGGGACCCAGATATGTTCACTTCTAAACATGGCGGTGTTCTGATAGGAATCCGAAATCCGATTGAACATGAGCAAGTAAACCTAAGCATAGTACATGACGATTATGTGGCAATCAAAATCTACACTAAATCAAAACCTATACTTATCTGCTGTGTCTACAATCAACCCACTGGAAGTCCATTCATATGGTCATCTGGACAACTATCAAACCTACTTTATGAAATTGAATTAACACGCTCAAATCAGATCTGTGAAAACTTGATACTGACGGGAGACATAAATTTTTCCAAAACTGACTGAATTTTTTTTATAAAAGTGATTTTTGACGAAATATATTCTCATTGTCGTCACAGATTAAACGCAAATCAATTAGGCTTTCGAAAGAATAGATCGGCAACCACTCAGGTTTGCTGTTTCTCGACACAGTATATAGCAAATTTGACACAATTTCATCGGACGACATGAGTATTTAGATTTTGCAAAAGCTTTTGATAAAGTACCACATCACCTTCTCATTATGAAACTCGAAAGTTTTGATGTTGGAGGGAATATATTTTTACCCTTTCAAGCATACTTAGAAGATAGAAAACAATTTGTCAAATTTGGAATGTCTTGTTCAAGTTTGGAGAACGTAACGATTGGAGTTCCACAAGGTTCCATACTTGGATCACTACTGTTCTTAATTTTTATGAATGACTTGCCAGATGCAAACCCCAATATTAAAGGTTTTGTATTTGCAGACGACTATAAGTTCATTGTTCATGATCAGGCAAAACTGGACAGAAGCGCACAAAATATTGAAAACTGGTGCCGAGAGAATGGAATGGAGTTAAATGCGAACAAATGAAAGTTGTTAAATGTTAGGGGTAATCTCACGACATCTATATGTGGCCAGGAAAAAAAACCAACTGAATCCCAGAAAGACCTTGGTTTAATAATTACATCAAATCTCTCATGGCAAGGCAACTGCAACCACAGAGTGCAAAAAGCGACTAGTGCTTTTTTCCAAATAAAGCGAAATATGCCAGCCATCAGCTCAACGTCAACCAAAATGAACTGCTATATTGGTTATATTGTTCCAATACTGACGTACTGCTCACAAGCATGGTTGCCAAACCGCACCAACATGTACAAAATTGAAAAAGTGCAGATCATGGCCACTAAATGGATTCTAGGAATTTCACTTCAAAGTTACAAAAATGTCTCATTAGCCTAAAACTCCTCCCACTCTGTCACTACGTTGAACTGCACGATCTTCTCTTCCTAGCAATTACACGTAATGAATTTGACATTCCGACAAATTTTAAAACCCTTGAAGACGAGAGGACAAGGCAACACTGTAGATGTGAATTGAAAATTAAAAATAACCGACTAGTCAAATCCGATGAAAACTTCTTCCACCGAACGAAACAACTGTACAACGTTGTAAGTAGAAGTATTCAAAAATTTGGAGGCAACTTAAACACGCTATCACAAAAACATACTGGCACTTTTTCACAACTCAATTCAGCCTAACAAACAAATGCTCTTGGCGTATAATTTGCAGATGTGACAATTGTATCAATTGGAAAAAACTTGACAACTGAAACTGGACTGACACAGGGCACAAATTGAAGCCCCGGGAAACATACCCGAATTCTCTACTACTAATACTACTTTACTTTGTATACGATGCTCCGACATCTGTTGGATTTCAAACTGCTTTAAGAATTGATTTTCTGCCTACGAGCTACCCTATGAAATGAGGAGCTGTCTTTAATTAGAATTATCATCTCAAATTAGCAAAGCATAAAGGAAGTTACCAACTTTGAGAAACAAAAATAGATTTAATTGAGTGCTTTTTTGTTCTTTTTGTATTGAGTGCTTCCAACTATCAACGTTTTTGCTACCTTCATAAAAACTGACTATATTTGATCTGCAAAATGTCCTCATCGATCCCCTCACGAACCCGAGGAAACAGTGAAGGGGTCGATAAAGAAAACAATGAGCAGACCCCTTGATCTTTGGATCTCCAGCGAAATTGATCAACTGTTCCATGAAGCAAATTCACTGCATTTAGTACTACCGAAGTTTAAATCTAGACCTGCAAAAATATACCTACTGCAAAAATAAGAACATTACACTAGTTTGCTGAAAAGCCCAAATAAAATTCCAAAAATCTCTCCTCAAAATATCTATAAAGCGTTCAAGCTAAAACGGTGAATACCGAAAACTACCCTCCCTGGCGGTACTCGAGGATGGACCTATTATAGCGGTACTGCCAAATAAGAGTTTTGAATAACAGAGATCTACACGAATTGTTGCCCTGTTACGCCATATTACAACATAAATAGAAGTTGAAAAAAAATTGTACCTCAGTTGCAGAAAACGATGAAATTCTAAGAGCTACAATAGGAAACCTAAACAGCTCAGAAGCCTATGCATTGATTTAGCCACGCGAAAATGGACTCCATGTTGGCTAAAAGAATTGCCAGTAAGAAAAAAAAATTTTCTCAAAGTTTGATTTCAAGATGGTTTGCACTTAGGTATGGATAGGATTAGTGTAAGCTCTATTGAAAGCGTGATTTCGCAAAAAATGTTACAGTACGGCTTGTTCTACTTTGTCCAAACTGTGGCTAAACTCGTACGAAAGATAACATTTCTCGGCAGCTCCATTAATATTTTACTAGATCACGCATCTGATGTTAAAGAAATTGAAATATCTCCATAGAACTTGCAAAATTAATATATTTTAAATCAAAGCGCAACAAGTGAAGATGGTTTTCAAATCAGCAACAACACAAATCGACTGTGAAAACAGATTTCGAAAAGGTTCTTCAAGTGAAAAACTTCAAGCCGTATACAAACAACTGCATAGAAAAACAGATGCTTACAAATATCACGAGCAATTAAAAACTGAAATATGAAGAACGGATCTGAGACATAGAAAAATCAGTTTTAATCCGCTGATATTCTCGTGAACTGGCATTAATCGGAGGGGCTGGCCCTTTTGTCTCCAAGGTCGTCAATAAAAGCGAGTTATATGCGTGTTAGAAATTTATTTCTACTGTTTGAACCCAAAAGGTGCCAAAAAATGCAATCTCCTTGGCACATTCTAGAGAGATACGTCTAGTACATTTTGAAAAACGAAAACGTATTCAGACTACACAAGCAGACACAAATTACGCACACAAAGCAAATCACACAAATACAAACCCCCCAAAAAAATTTTGAAATGTTTTCTTGGCTACGCATTTTCACTCGAATTTTTCTCACGTTCAATTAGGGCGTCTTTCTTTTTTTTCCTGAATAAGTTCTTGTGACTTGGTTGGGGATACTGTATCGGTAATTGTAATTTCGGCACTTATATTCGAAATGGCAGTTCTCATGGGCGTAATGAAAATTCTCATGAGGGTAATGAAAAAATCAATTTTCTGCAAAAGTTACCAGCGAGATTTGAAAACTGAATTTTGATTTTGGACAGGTATATGCCGCAACTTCCAAGAAATGATATGTATTTTTTTCGAAATTTTGATGGTTTCTGACTGCTTTTGCGCTCTGCCTCTAAGTGTTTTCAACATTTAAAGGAACTAACGTTCTTGGGCTAACTCTTTCACGCTTGCACACCCATTCCGCATTAGACGCACTAGTTTTCGTATACACAAACACACACGCGCACGCACTCACAGTCAAAAACACAAGTAAAACTCATTTTTAAAAAAATTTCTCTTTATAGCAACTGATCTTTAAACATGGTTCATGTCATTTAAATCAAGTTCTATATGGAGAACTGGTGCGAACTTTTTGAGGCACTTATATGGGTAAATGTTAGATTGACACTAATTTTTGAATAGAACGTCTTGAATTTTTTTAAACAAATTTTGTCAATTTTGATGTTCCGAATTAATGGGCAAATCAGTTTTTGCAAACATTTTGCAAAGAATTTGCAACCGTAAGATTTTATAAATGCTTTTGATTTTGATTTTTAACATGTTGAAAACTGAAATTTAGACCAAATGGTATATTTTCTAACTCTTAACATTTCTCACAGTTTAGCCTGCTCTACTTGCTAAAATTTTACGCTCCCTCTTTTCCACTCTTCGGAGTCTTTTTTGAAGAAATATAAAACTTTAAAAATTAATAAAAATTGAAAAAGAAAAATAAATTTTACATCTTTCAAAAACATTCTTCGCTATTTGTTTAAGGAATATTTTAATCAATAAAGAAATCGTCGAATTTTAAATGATAGGAACGTTAACATTCTGCAAAAAGTTGTATTTGAAGAGCATTTTCAAAATACAGAGAAAAGAAAAATTGTTTTCCAAGAAAACAGTGAACATTTGTATTAAAACTTTCAACCTGACGATCAATAAACTCTCTAGTTCGCAGTTTCTGTGTATTGCTTGCTACTAGATTAGCTTGGTTCGAACAATTTGCTCTGACATCTTTAGGATTACAAATACAAAATAAAATAAATTTTTTCATTTGTAGTTTTCAATAATAATTTTGGTTGATTTGACGTTCATTCTTTGAGCCGGGTTTTTTTAATCGTCACGTTGATTATGAACATACAGAATCGGTATTTTTGATGAAATAAAAAGATTCGTGTGCATAATGCACTCGAAATTAGAAATGAATACATTTTTCTGCATTTAGCTTCAATTTCTTAAGGTGGATTTTTGTTGTGTTGAGAGCTGTAAATTGTCCAAGCTCTTCTATTTTTCAAACAAAAATCTGTATACCACAACAATTAGTTTTTAGTCTTAAAGATGATAGCGAGACAGAAAAAATTTTAAAAGCATTTC